>NW_012297658.1:0-4250 GCF_000151885.1 Dipodomys ordii | reverse complement strand
TGAGAGAAGCAGAAGAAGAAGAAGGAGAAGGAGCTGCAGAAGGAGAAGCAGAAGCAGAAAGAGAAGCAGAAACAGATGGAGAACAAGAAGGAGAAGCAGGAGAATCAGAAGAAGCAGAAAGAGAAGGAGAAGAAGGAGAAGCAGAAGTAGAATAAGAAGAACCAGAAGAAGAAGATGCAGAAGAAACAGAAGCTAAAGAAACAGAAGAAGGAGAAGAGCAGAAGCAGAAGCAGAAGGAGAAGCAGAAGCAGAAGGAGAAGCAGAACGAGAAGCAGGAGAAGCAGAAGAAGCAGGAGAAGCAGAAGCAGAAGAAACAGGAGAAGCCGAAGAAGCAGAAGCAGAATCTGAAGCAGAAGGAGAAACAGAAGAAGCTCAATCTGAAGCAGAAGCAGAAGAAACAGAAATAGTAGAATATGCAGAAGCAGAAGCACCAGGACAAGCAGAGGAACAAGAAGGAGAAGGCGAAAAAGAAGGATTAGGAGTAGGAGAAGCAAAAGGATAAGCAGAAGCAGAAAGAGACACAGAAGGAGAAGCAGCACGAGAAGTAGGAGAAGCAGGAGAAGCAGAAGCAAGAGAAGCAGAAGAAACAGAAGACGGAGAAGCAGAATGAGAAGCAGAAGGAGAAATTGAAGCAGAAGGAGAAGCAGAAGCAGAAGGAGAAGCAGAAGAAGGAGAAGGAGAAGGAGAAGCAGAAAGAGAAGCAGAAAGAGAAGCACAACGAGAAGCAGGAGAAGCAGAAGCAGGAGAAGCAGAAGCAGAAGAAACATAAGAAGGAGAAGAAGCAGAAGGAGAAGCAGAAACAGAAGGAAAAGCAGAAGTAGAAGCAGGAGCAGCAGAAGAAGCAGCAGCAGGACAAGCAGAAGAAGAAGAAGCCGAAGAAGCAGAAGCAGAACCTGAAGCATAAGGAGATACAGGAGAAGCAGAAGAAGCAGAATCTGGAGAAGCAGAAGGACAAGCAGAAGCAGAAAGAGAAGCAAAAGCAGAAGGAGAAGCAGAAGAAACAGAAGAAGCAGAGGCAGTAGCAGAAGAAGCAGAAGATGCAGAAGCAGAAGGAGAAGCAGAAGCAGTAGTAGAAGCAGAAGAAGAAGAAGCAGAAGGAGAAGCATAAAGAGAAACAGAAGGAGAAGCAGGAGAAGCAGAAGCAGGGGAAGCAGAATCAGAAGAAATAGAAGAAGGAGAAGATGCAGAAGCAGAAAGAGAAGCAGAAACAGAATGCGAAGCAGAAATAGAAGCAGAAGAAGCCGAAGAAGCAAAAGCAGAACCTAAAGCAGAAGGAGAAGCAGGAGAAGCAGAAGAAGCAGAATCTGGAGAAGAAGAAGTAGAACCAGAAGGAGAAGCAGAAGCAGAAAGAGAAGCAAAAGCAGAAGGAGAAGCAGAAGGAGAAGCAGAAGAAACAGAAGAAGCAGAATCAGTAGCAGAAGAAGCTGAAGATGCAGAACCAGAAAGAGAAGCAGAAGGAATAGCAGAAGAACGAGAAGGAGAAATAGAAGGAGAAGCAGAAGGAGAAGCAGGAAAAGCAGAAGGAACAGAAGCAGACGGAGAAGCAGAAGAAGGAGAAGGAGAAGCCGGAGCAGAAGAAGAAGCAGAAGGAGATGCAGAAGGAGAAGCAGGAAATGCAGAAGACGCAGAAGCAGAAGGAGAAGAAGAAGGAGAAGAATCAGAATCAGAAGAAGCAGAAGCAGAAATAGAAAGAGAAGCCGACGAAGAGAAGCTGAACGAGAAGCAGGAGAAGCAGAAGAAGCACAAGCGGGAGAAGCAGAAGAAGAAGAAACAGAAGAAGGAGAAGGAGCAGAAGCAGAAGGAGAAGCAGAAAGAGAAGCAGAAAGAGAAGCAGGAAAAGCAGAAGAAGCAGAAGCAGGAGAAGCAGAAGGAGAAGAAACAGGAGAAGGACAAGATGCAGAAAGAGAAGCAGTAGAAGCAGAAGAGGCAGGAAAAGCAGAAGCAGAAGAAAGAGAAGAAGAAGAAGACGAAGAAAAAGAAGAAGAAGCAGCAGCATAAGGAGAAGCATATGGAGAAGCATAAGGAGAAGTATAAGGAGAAACAGTAGAAGCAGAAGAAGCAAAAGCAGGAGAAGCTGAAGCAGAAGAAAAAGAATAAGCAAAAGAAGCAGAAGCAGAAGCAGTGAGAGAAGCAGAAGAAGGAGAAGGAGAAGGAGCAGCAGAAGGAGAAGCAGAAGCAGAAAGAGAAGCAGGAACAGAAGGAGAACAAGAAGGAGTAGTAGGAGAATCAGAAGAAGCAGAAAGAGAAGGAGAAGAAGGAGAAGCAGAAGTAGAATCAGAAGAAACAGAAGAAGAAGAAGCAGAAGAAACAGAAGCAAAAGAAACAGAAGAAGGAGAAGAGCAGAAGCAGAAGCAGAAGGAGAAGCAGAAGCAGAAGGAGAAGCAGAAAGAGAAGCAGGAGAACCAGAAGAAGCAGGAGAAGCAGAAGCAGAAGAAACAGGAGAAGCCGAAGAAGCAGAAGCAGAATCTGAAGCAGAAGGAGAAACAGAAGAAGCACAATCTGAAGCAGAAGCAGAAGAAACAGAAATAGTAGAATAAGCAGAAGCAGAAGCACCAGGACAAGCAGAAGAACAAGAAGGAGAAGGCGAAAGAGAAGGATTAGGAGTAGGAGAAGCAAAAGGATAAGCAGAAGCAGAAAGAGACGCAGAAGGAGAAGCAGCACGAGAAGTAGGAGAAGCAGGAGAAGCAGAAGCAAGAGAAGCAGAAGAAACAGAAGACGCAGAAGCAGAATGAGAAGCAGAAGGAGAAATTGAAGCAGAAGGAGAAGGAGAAGCAGAAGAAGGAGAAGGAGAAGGAGAAGCAGAAAGAGAAGCAGAAAGAGAAGCACAACGAGAAGCAGGAGAAGCAGAAGCAGGAGAAGCAGAAGCAGAAGAAACATAAGAAGGAGAAGAAGCAGAAGCAGAAGGAGAAGCAGAAACAGAAGGAAAAGCAGAAATAGAAGCAGGAGCAGCAGAAGAAGCAGCAGCAGGAGAAGCAGAAGCAGAAGAAGCCGAAGAAACAGAAGCAGAACCTGAAGCATAAGGAGATACAGGAGAAGCAGAAGAAGCAGAATCTGGAGAAGCAGAAGGAGAAACAGAAGCAGAAAGAGAGGCAAAAGCAGAAGGAGAAGCATAAGGATAAGCAGAAGAAACAGAAGAAGCAGAGGCAGTAGCAGAAGATGTAGAAGCAGAAGGAGAAGCAGAAGGAAAAGCAGAATAACGAGAAGGAGAAGGAGAAGGAGAAACAGAAGGAGAAGCAGAAAGAGAAGCAGAAGAAGGAGCAAGAGGAGGAAAAGCAGCAGGAGAAGCAGAAAGAGAAGCAGAAAGAAAAGCAGAAGGAGAAGCAGGAGATGCAGAAACAGGAGAAGAACAAGCAGAAGAAACAGGAGAAGCACAAGAATCAGAAGCAGAAGGAGAAGCAGAAAGAGAAGGAGGGGAAGCAGAAGAAGCAGAAGCAGGAGAAGCAGAATCATAAGAATCCGAAGAAGCAGAAACAGAACCTGAAGCAGAAGGAGAAGCAGGAGAAGCAGAAGAATCAGAATCTGGAGAAGCAGAATGAGAAGCAGAAGGAGAAGCAGAAGCAGAAAGAGAATCAAAAGCAGAAGGAGAAGCAGAAGAAACAGAAGAAGTAGAAGCAGTAGCAGTTGTAGCAGAAACAGAAGGAAAAGCAGAAGAACAAGAAGGAGAAGGAAAAACAGAAGGAGAAGCAGAAGGAGAAGCAGAAGGAGAAGCAGGTAAAGCAGAAGAAGAAGAAGCAGAAGGAGAATGAGAAGGAGAAGCAGAAGAAAGAGAAGGAGAAGCAGAAGCAGAAGAAGATGCAGAAGGAGAAGCAGAAGAAGCATAAGCAGAAGGAGAATCAGGAAAAGCAGGAAAAGCAGAAGAAGCAGAAGCAAAAGGAGAAGCAAAAGAAGGAGAAGCCGAGGCAGAAGAAGAAGCATAAGGACAAGCACAAGCAGAAGGAGATGCAGAAGGAGAAGCAGAAGAAGCAGAAGGTGAAGGAGAAGCAGAAGTAGGAGAAGGAGAAGGAGGAGAAGCTGAAGCAGAAAGAGAAGCAGAAGCGGAATGAGAAGCAGAAAGAGAAGCAGGAGAAGTCCAAGAAGCAGAAGCAGGAGAAGCCGAAAGAGAAGAAGCAGAAGAAGCAGAATCAGAATCAGAAGTAGAAGCAGAAGCAGAAGGAGAAGCAGCAGAAGAAGTAGAATCTGAAATTCAGGCAGGAGAAACAGAAGATGTAGAAGCAGTAGCAGAAGGCTAAGCAAAAAGAGAAGGAGAAGGA
>NW_012297657.1:0-4251 GCF_000151885.1 Dipodomys ordii | reverse complement strand
CGGGGGGCACAGCGGGGCACAGTGGGCTACCCAGTGAGGACATAGCGGGACACAACAGGGGACACAGCGAGGACACAGCGGGACACAACGGGACACAGCGTCGATACAGCGGGGAGGCAGCTTTACACAGCGTGGTACACACTGTGGACACAACGGGACACAGTGGGGACACAGCGGGATACAGTGGGACACAGCGGGGACAAAGCGTGAGACACAGCGAGGGACAGAGAGGGAAACAGCAGGGGACACAGCGAGGAAACAGCGGGACACAGCGGTGACACAGCGGGGACTCAGCCGGGGACACAGTGGGACACAGCGGGGGACACTGCGGGACACACCGGGGGACACTTAGGGACACACTGTGGGACAGAGCGTGGGACACAGCGAGACACAGCGGGGACAAAGCTGGACACAGTGGGGTACACAGAGGGACACTCTAGGGACACAGCGGGGAAACAGGGTGACACAAAAGGACACAGCTGGACACAGCGGGGTACACAGCGGGACACAGCGGGCACACAGCGGGGACACAGCGGGACACAGCGGGGACACAGTCGGACACAGCGGGACACAGCGGGACACAGCGGGGGACACAGCGGGACACAGCGGGGGACTCATCGAGGACAAAGCGGGACACATCCTGGGACACAGCGGGACACAGCGGGGAACACAGCGAGGACCCAGTGGGACCCAGCGGGACCCAGCGTCAATACAGCGAGGACACAGCGTAACACAGCGTGGTACACAGCTGTGGTCACAACGGGACACAGTGGGGGCACAGGGGGACACAGCTGGACACAGTGGGACACAGAGGGGACAAAGTGTGAGACACAGCGGTGGACACAGCGGGACACAGCGAGGGACACAGCGAGGACACATTGGGACACATCGGGGACACAGCGGGACTCAGCGGGAGACACAGCAGTACACAGCGGAACACAGCGGGACACAGCGGGGGACACAGATGGGTACACAGCGGGCCAGAGCGGGGAACACAGCGAGGACACAGCGGGACCCAGCGGGACACAGCGTCGATACAGCGGGGACACAGCGGGACACAGCGGGGTACACAGCTGGGGACACAATGGGACACAGCGAGGGACAAAGCGAAGACACAGCGGAACACAGCGAGACACAGCGGGACATAGTGGGGACACAGCAGTAGACACAGCGGTACAGAGGGGTGGATACAGCAGAAAACAGCGGGGAACACAGGGAAGACCCAGCAGGACACAGCATCGATACAGAGGGGACACATCGGGACACAGCGGGTTACACAGCTGGGGACACAACGGGACACAGTGGGGGACACAGCGAGGACACAGCGGGACACAGCGGGGTACACAGCTAGGACACATCGGTACACAGCGGGGACACAAAGGGGACTCAGCGGGGGAAAAAGTGGGGGACCAAGCGGGACACCATGGGACACAGTGTAACACAGCAGGAAACAGAGGGAACAATTCGTCGACACAGCGGGATAAAGCGGGGGACACAGCGGGACATAGTGGGACACAGCGGGGGACACAGAGGGGGACAGTGGAGACAGAGAGGGGACACAGCGGCAAACAGCCGTGACACAGCTGGACACAACGGAGTACAAAGCGGGACACAGCGGGCACAAAGCAGGGACAGAGCGGGACACAGCGGGACACAGCGGGGGACACAGCGGGACACAGCGGGAGACCCACCGAGGACACAGTGGGATTCAGCGGGGGACACAGCGAGGACACAGCGGAGACACAGCTGGACACAACGAAGTACACAGCGGGACACAGCGGGCACACAGCGGGGACACAGCGGGACATAGCGGGGAACACAGGGAGGACACAATGGGACCCAGCGGGACACAGCGTCGATACAGCGGGGACACAGCGGGACACAGCGGGGTACACAGCTGTGGACACAACGGGACACAGCGGGGGACACAGCAGGACACAGCGGGGGACACAGCGGGGGGCAGAGCGGGACACAACGGGGAACACAGCAAGGACACAGCGGGACACAGCGGGACACAGAGTCGATACAGCGGGGACACAGCGTTACACAGCGGCTTACACAGCTGGGGACAAAAAGGGACACAGTGGTGGACACAGCGGGACACAGTGGGACAGAGTGGGACACAGACGGGACAAAGCATGAGACAAGCAGGGGACAGAGCGGGAGACAGCGGGGGACACAGCGAGGACACAGCGGGACACAGTGGGGGACAAGCGGGACACCACGGAACACAGTGGGACACAGCGGGAAACAGCGGTGACCCTGCGGGGACACAGCGGGACACAGCGGGGGACACAGCGGAACACAGTGGGACAGAGCGAGACACATCAGGGACAAAGCTGGAAACAGCGGGGTACACAGAGGGACAGAGCGGAGACACAGCGGGGAAACAGCAGGGGACACAGTGGGACACAGCGGGACACAGCACGGGACACAGTGGGACATAAGCGGGAGACACAGCGGGGGACCCAGCGAGGACACAGCGGGACACAGCAGGGGACACAGCTGGATACACGGGGGACACAGCGGGGGACACATCGGGACACAGCGGGGGACACAGCGAGGACACATTGGGACACGGCCGGGACACAGCGGGACTCAGCGGGGGACACAGAGGAGTACACAGCGGAACACAGAGGGGAAACAGCGAGGACACAGCGGGACCCAGCGGGACACAGCGTCGATACAGCGGGGACACAGCGGGACACAGCGGGGTACACACCTGGGGACACAACGGGACACAGCGGGGGACACAGCGAGGACACAGTGGGACACAGCGGGACACAGCAGGGTCAGAGCGGGACACAGCGGACACAGCGGTTCACAGCAGGGTGCACTGCGGGACACAGCGGGGGACCCAGCGAGGACACAGCAGGACACAGCAAGGGACACAGCGAGGCCACAGTGGGGAACAGCGTCGATACAGCGGGGACACAGCTTTACACAGCTTGGTACACAGCTGTGGACACAACGGGACACAGTGTGGGAACAGCGGGACACAGCGGGACACAGTGGAACACAGCGGGGACAAAGCGTGAGACACAGCGGGGGACAGAGTGGAGACAGCGGGGGACACAGCGAGGACACAGCGAGGACACAGCGGGACACAGCGGGACACAGCAGAGGACACAGCGGGACACAGCGGAGGACAGAGCGACGACACAGCAGGACACAGCGGGGACACAGGGGAACTCAGCAGTGTTACAGCGGGACACAACAGGACACAGAAGGACACAGCGTGACACAGCGGGGACGCAGAGTGACACAGCAGGGACACAGCGGGGGACACAGCGGGACACAACGGGACACAGCGGGGGACATAGTGGGACAGAGTGGGGGACACAGCGGGGGACAGAGGGGGACACAATGGATAACACAGCAAGGAAACAGCAGGACCCAGCGGGACACAGCCTCAATACAGCGGGGACACAGCGTTACACAGCGGGTTACACAGCTGGGGACACAAAGGGACACATTGGTGGACACAGCGGGACACAGTGGGACAGAGTGGGACACAGACGGGATAAAGCGTGAGACACAGCGGGGCACAGAGAGGGAGACAGCGAGGGACACAGCAAGGACACAGCGGGACACAGCGGTGACACAGCGGGGACTCACCTGGAGACACAGCGGGGGACAAAGCGGGACAACACGGATAACAGCGGTGACCCTGCGGGGACACAGCGGGACACAGCGGGGGACACAGCGGGACACAGCGGGACACAGCGGGTGACACAGAGGGGGACAGCAGAGACAGAGAGTGGAGACAGTGAGAGACAGCGGTGACACAGCCTGACACAATGGAGTACACAGAGGGACACAGCGGGCACAAAGCGGGGACACAGAGGGACAGAGCGGGATACAGCAAGGACAGAGCGGGACACAGCGGGACACAGCGGGACACAGCGGGGGACACAGCGGGACACAGCGGGGGACTCATCGAGGACAAAGCGGGACACATCGAGGGACACAGCGGGACACAGCGGTGAACAGAGTGGGGATCCAGTGGGACTCAGCGGGACACAGCGTCAATACAGCGAGGACACAGCGTTACATAGCGTGGTACACAGCTGTGGTCACAACGGGATATTGTGTGGGAACAGCGGGACACAGTGGGACACAGTGGTACATAGTGGGGACAAAGCGTGAGACACAGTTGGGGACAAAGTGGAGATAGCGGGGGACACAGTGAGGACATAAGGTGACATAGAGGGGACACAGTGGGGACTCAGCGGGGTCACAGCGGGATAC
>NW_012297656.1:0-4251 GCF_000151885.1 Dipodomys ordii | reverse complement strand
GCTTCTGCTTTTCCAGCTTCTGCTGCTTCTGCTTCTCATTCTGACTACCAAGTTCTCATTCTGATTCTTCGAGCTTCTTCTCTTTGTTTTGCTTCTAATTCTCCTGACTAGTGCTTCATCTGCTTCTCTTTCTGCTTCTCCTTCTGCATCTGCTTCTCCTTCTGTTCCTTCTCCTTCTTCTGTTTCTTCTTCTTCTTCTGCTTCTCCCGCTTCTGCTTCTTCTGCTTCTCCTGCTTGTCCTTCTCCTTCTGCTTCTCCTTCTACTTCTTCTGCTTCTTCTGATTCTCCAACTTCTCCTTCTTCTTCTCCTTCTATTTCTGCTTCTCTTTCTGCTTCTGCATCTCCTTCTGCTTCACATTCTGCTTCTCCTTCTCTTTCTTCTGTTTCTCCCTCTGCTTCTGCTTCTTATGCTTCTTCTTTTTCTTCTGGTTCTGCTTCTCCTGCTTCTGCTTCTTATGCTTCTACTGCTTCTTCTTCTTCTTCTTCTTCTGCTTCTTCTGCTTCTACTTCTCTTTCTGCTTCTGCTTCTCCTGCTTTTTTTTCTGCTTCTTCTGCTGCTTTTTCTACTTCTCCTTCTGCTTCTCTTTTTGCTTCTCCTTCTGCTTCTGCTTCTTCTGTTTCTGCTGCCTGAATTTCTGGTTCTACTTCTTCTGCTGCTTCTCCTTCTGCTTCTGCTTCTCCTTCTGCTTCTGTTTCTGCTTCTTCTCTTTCGGCTTCTCCTTCTTCTGCTTCTTGTCCTCCTCCTGCTTCTCTTTCTGCTTCTCATTCTGCTTCGGCTTCTCCTTCTGCTTCTGCTTCTCCTCCTTCCCTTCTCCTACTTCTGCTTCTCCTTCAGCTTCTGCTTCTTCTGCTTCTCCTGCTTCTCCTTCTGCTTGAGCTTGTCCTTATGCTTGTCCTTATGCTTCTTCTTCTGCCTCTGCTTCTTTTGCTTCTCCTTTTGCTTCTGTTTCTTCTGCTTTTCCTGCTTCTCCTTCTGCTTCTGCTTCTTCTGCTTCTCCTTCTGCATCTTCTTCTGCTTCTCCTTCTCCTTCTTCTGCTTCTCCTTCTGATTCTCCTTCTGCTTCTTCTTCTTCTGCTTTACCTGCTTCTCTTTCTGCTTCTCCTTCTGCTTCTCCTTCTGTTTCTCCTTCTCCTTCTTGTTCTTCTGCTTTTCCTTCAGCTTCTGCTACAACTGCTACTGCTTCTACTTCTTCTGTTTCTTCTGCTTCTCCTTCTGCTTTAGATTCTCTTTCTGCTTCTGCTTCTCCTTCTGATTCTCATTCTGCTTCTCCAGATTCTGATTCTTCTGCTTCTCCTGTTTCTCCTTCTGCTTCAGGTTCTGCTTCTGCTTCTTCGGATTCTTATGCTTCTGCTTCTCCTGCTTCTGCTTCTTCTGCTTCCCCTCCTTCTGTTTCTGCTTCTACTTCTGCTTCTGCTTCTTTTCCTTCTCCTGTTTCTTCTGCTTGTTCTTCTCCTGTTTCTGCATTTCCTGCTTCTCCTTATGCTGCTCTTTCTGATTCTCCTGCCGCTTTTCCTTCTACTGCTCCTTCTTCTGCTTCTCTTTCTGCTTCTACTCCTGTTTCTCCTTCTCCTTCTCCTTCTAGTTCTTCTGCTTTTCCTTCTGCTTCTCCTTCTGCTTCTGAATCTTCTGCTTCTTCTGATACAGCCTCTGCTTCTTCTGTTTCTTCTGCTTCTCTTCTGCTTTTGCTTCTCTTTCTGCTTCTGCTTCTCCTTCTGCTTCTCCAGATTCTGCTTTTTCTGCTTCTCCTGCTTCTCCTTCTGCTTCAGGTTCTGCTTTCGCTTTTTCGGCTTCTTCTGCTTCTGCTTCTCCTGCTGCTGCTTCTTCTGCTTCTCCTGCTTCTCTTTCTGCTTTTCCTTCTGTTTCTGCTTCTCCTTCTGCTTCTGCTTCTTCCCCTTCTTCTGTTTCTTCTGCTTCGGCTTCTCCAGCTTCTGCTTCTCCTGCTTCTCGTTCTGCTTCTCTTTCTCCTTCTCCTTGTCCTTCTCCTTCTTCTGCTTCTTCTTCTGCTTCTCCTTCTGCTTCTGCGCCTTCTGTTTCTTCTGCTTCTCCTGCTTCTTCTTCTCCTTCTACTCCTACTTCTCGTGCTGCTTCTCCTTTTGCGTCTCTTTCTGGTTCTGCTTATCCTTTTGCTTCTCCTACTCCTAATCCTTCTCTTTCGCCTTCTCCTTCTTCTTCTTCTGCTTCTCCTGGTGCTTCTGCTTCTGCTTATTCTACTCTTCCTGTTTCTTCTGCTTCTGCTTCAGATTGTGCTTCTTCTGTTTCTCCTTCTGCTTCAGATTCTGCTTCTGCTTCTTCGGCTTCTCCTGTTTCTTCTGCTTCTGCTTCTCCGGCTTCTTCAGCTTCTCCTGCTTCTCTTTCTGCTTCTACTTCTGCTTCTGCTTTTCCTTCTGCTTCTGCTTCTGCTCTTCTCCTTCTTCTGTTTCTTTTGCTTCTGTTTCTTCTTCTTCTTCTTCTTCTTCTTCTTCTTCTTCTTCTTCTTCTTCTTCTTCTTCTTCTTCTTCTTCTTCTTCTTCTCTTTCTTCTGCTTCTCCTGGTTTTTCTGCTTCTACTGCTTCTCTTTTTGCTTCTCATTCTGCTTCAGCTTCTCCTTCTGCTTCTCGTATTGCTTCTGCTGCCCTTCCTTCTCCTTCTCCTTCTCCTACTTCTGTTTCTCCTTCTGCTTCTGCTTCTTCTGCTTCTCCTGCTTCTCCTTCTGCATCTTCTTCTGCTTCTGCTTCTCCTTCTGCTGCTTCTCTCCTTCTGCTTCTCCTTCTTCTGCTTTTCCTTCTGATTCTCCTTCTCCTTCTCCTTCTCCTTCTGCTCCTTCTCCTTCTTCTGCTTCTCCCTCTGATTCTGCTTCTTTTGCTTATTCTTTTTCTTCTGCTTCTGCTTCTCCTGCTTCTGCTTCTTCTGCTTCTACTGCTTCTCCTTATGCTTCTCCTTCTCCTCCTCCTCCTCCTCCTCCTCCTTCTTCTTCTTCTTCTTCTTCTTCTTCTTCTGCTTCTTCTTCTTCTGCTTCTTCTTCTTCTTCTTCTTCTTCTTCTTCTTCTTCTTCTTCTCTCTTCTTCTCTTTCTTCTGCTCTTCTTTTCCTGCTTCTTCTGCTTCTACTGCTTCTCTTTCTGCTTCTCAATCTGCTTCTGCTTCTCTTTCTGCTTCTCCTATTGATTCTGCGGCTCTTCCTTCTCCTTCTCCTTCTTCTACTTCTCCTTCTGCTTCTGCTTCTTCTGCTTCTCCTGCTTCTCTTTCTCCATCTTCTTCTGCTTCTGCTTCTCTTTCTGCTGTTTCTTCTGCTTCTGTTTCTCCTTCTGCTTCTCCTTCTGCTTCTCCTTCTGATTATTTTCTGCTTCTCCTTCTGTTTCTCCTTCTCCTTCTCGTTCTACTTCTTTTCCTTCTGTTTCTCCTTCTGCTTCTGCTGCAACTGCTACTGCTTTTGCTTCTTCTGTTTCTTCTGCTTCTGCTTCTGCTTTTGATTCTCTTTCTGCTTCTGCATCTGCTTCTACTTCAGCTTCTCATTCTGCTTCTCCAGATTCTGCTTCTTCTGCTTCTCCTGCTTCTCCTTCTGCTTCAGGTTCTGCATCTGCTTCTTCGGATTCTTATGCTTCTGGTTCTCCTCCTTCTGCTTCTTCTGTTTCCCCTCTTTCTCTTTCTGCTTCTCCTTCTGTTTCTGCTTCTCCTTCTGCTTCTGCTTCTTGTCCTTCTCCTTTTTCTTCTCTTTCTGTTTCTCCTGCTTCTCCTCCTTCTGCTTTTCCTGCTTCTCTTCTGCTTCTCCTTCTGCTTCTGCTCCTTCTCCTTCTTCTGTTTCTTCTTGTTCTGCTTCTCCCGCTTGTGCTTCTTCTGCTTCTCCTGCTTCTCGTTCTGCTTCTCTTCTTTCTATTTCTGCTTCTGCTTCTTCTGATTCTGATTCTTCTCCTTCTTCCTCTCCTTCTGCTTCTGCTTCTTCTGCATCTCCTGCTTCTCCCTCTGCATCTCCATCTGCTTGTGCTTTTCCTTCTGCTTCTTCTTCTGCTTCAGCTTCTCCTTCTCCTTCTTCTACTTATCCGACTGATTCTGATTCTTCAGCTTTTCATGCTTCTCCTTCAGCTTCTCCATCTGTTTCTCCTTCACGTTCTTCAGCTATTCCTTCAGCATTCTCTTTCTGGATCTGCATCATAAGATTCTAATGCTAATGAATTCTACTTCATCCAGTTTTCTTCCAGCATATCCATTCTGCAATCAACATCAGATTTAATTACACTCTCTGCTATATACTTCACCCTAGTGATTCTCCTTCCTC
>NW_012297655.1:0-4251 GCF_000151885.1 Dipodomys ordii | reverse complement strand
CAGCAGTGGACACAGAGGGACACAGCGCGAGACACAGCGGGACACAGCGGGGGACATAGCGGGGAACAAAGGTTGGACACAGCGGGGACACAGCGGGACTCAGCGGGGGACACAGCAGTACACAGCGGGACACAGCGGGACACAGCGGGACACAGCAGGGGACACCGCGGGACACAGAGGGGGACACAGAGGGGTACACAGCTGGGGACACAAAGGGACATATCTGGGGACACAACGAAGACACAGCGTGGGACACAGCAAGGACACAACATGACACAGCGGGGGACACAGCGAGGACAAAGCAGGACATAGCGGGGGACACAGGTTGGACACAGCAGGACACAGTGGCGACACAGCAGGACTCAGCGGGGGACACAGCAATACACAGCGGGACACAGCGGAACACAGCGGGACACAGCGGGGGACACAGCGGGGAACACAGCGAGGACCCAGCGGGACCCAGCGGGACACAGCCTCGGTACAGCGGGGACACAGCGAGGACACAGCGGGACACAGCGGGACACAGCGGGACACAGCGGGACACAGCAGGGACACAGCAGTAGACACAGCGGAACAAAGCGGGGACACAGCGGAACTCAGCGGGGGACACAGCAGTAAGCAGCGGGACACAGAGGGACACACCGGGGACACAGCAGGGACACAGCGGGGGACACAGCGGGACACAGCGGGACACAGCGTGAGACACAGCGGGACACAGAGGGGGCACAGAGGTGTACAAAGCGGGACACAGCGGGGAACACAGCGGGGAAACAGCAGGATTCAGCGGGATCCAGCGGGACTCAGCGGGACTCAGCGGTGACACAGCGGGACACAGCGGGACACAGCGGGGACACAGCGGGACTCAGCGGGGGACCCAGCAGTACACAGCGGGACACAGCGGGACACTGCGGGGGACACAGCGGGAAACAGAGGTGGACACAGAGGGGTACACAGCTGGACACAGCAGGGAACACAGCGAGGACACAGCGGGACTCAGCGGGACACAGCGTCGATACAGCGGGTACACAGCGGGAAACAGCAGAATACACAGCTGGGGACACAAAGGGACACATCGGGGGACACAGCAAGGACACAGTGGAACACAGCGTGGGACACAGCGAGGACACAGCGGGACACAGTGGGACACAGTGGGGGACAAATCGGGACACAGAGGGGGACACAGAGGGGTACACAACAGGACACAGCGGGGAACACAGCGAGAACACAACGGGACCCAGCGGGAAACAGCGTCATTGCAACGGGGACATAGCGGGACAGAGCAGGGTACACAGCTGGGGTCACAACGGGACACAGCTGGGGACACAACGAGGACATAGTGGAACACAGCGTGGGACACAGCGAGGACACAGCGGGACACAGCGGGACACAGTGGGACACAGCGGGGACACAGGGAAGACACAGCGGGACACAGCGGGGGACACAGCAGGACACCGCGGGGGACACAGGGAGGACACAGCGGGACACAGCGGAGACACAGCGGGGACTCACCGGGGGACACAGCGGGGGACAAAGCAGGACACCAAGGGACACAGTGTGACACAGCGGGTCAAAGCGGGGTATACAGCTGGGGACACAACGGGAAACAGCGGGGGACACAGCGGGACACAGCGGGACACAGAGGGGACACAGCAGGGACACAACGGGGGACATAGCTGGGGACACAGCGGGACACAGTGGGGACACAGCGGGACCCAGCGGGGAAACAGCTGGGACTCAGGGGGTGACACAGAGGGACAATGGTGGTCACAGCGGGACACAGCGGCGACACAGCAGGGACACAGCGGCAGACACAGCCGGACACAGTGGGACACAGCGGGGACACAGCGGAACACAGCGGGGGACACAGCGCGGAACACAGCGGGTGACACAGCGGGGGACACAGCGGGACACAGCGGGTAACACAGCGAGGACCCAGCAGGACCCAGCAGGACACAGCGTTCATACAGCGGGGGACAGAGCGGGACACAGAGGGACACAGCGGAGAACAGAGAGGAACAGAGCGAGGGACACAGGGAGGACACAGCGGGACACAGCGGGAACACAGCGGGGACTCAGCGGGACACAGCGTAATAGAGCGGGGACATAGCAGGGATACAGCAGGGACACAGTGGGGGACACAGCGGGACAAAATGGGACACAGCGGGGGACACAGCAGGACACAGCGGGGGACACAGCAGGGGACACAGCGGGAAGCAGCCGGGGACACAGCGGAACACTGTGGGTGACAGAGCGTGGGACACAGCGAGACACAGTGGGGACAATGCTGGACACAGCGGGGACACAGTGGGGAAACAGCGTGACACAGCAGGACACAGCGGGACACAGCTGGGGACACAGCGGGACACAGCGGGGGACACTGCGGAGGACAGAGTGGGGGACACAGTGGGACAAAAGGGGGAACACAGCGAGGACCCAGCGGGACCCAGCGGGACACAGCGGGGTACACAGCGGGACACAATGGGGACACAGAGGGGACACAGCCGGGACACAGCATTGGTCACAGCGGGACACAGCAGGACACAGCGGGGGACACAGCGGGACACAGAGGGGACACAGAGGGGGACACAGCAGGGAACACAGTGAGGACACAGCGGGACCCAGCGGGGGACACCGTGGGACACAGCGGGGGACACAGCAAGGACACAGCGGGACCAGCGGGACACAGCGTCGATACAGCGGGGAAACAGCGGGGTACACAGCTGGGGACACAACGGGACAGAGCAGGGGATACAGCGAGGACACAACGGAACACAGCGTGGGACACAGCGAGGACACAGCGGGACACAGCGTGACACATCAGGGACACAGCAGTGACACAGCAGGGACACAGCGGGGACACAGCGGGACACAACGGGACACAGCGGCGGACACAGCAGGACACAGCGTGGGAAACGGCGGTGGACCCAGTGGGACACAACGGGGAATACAGCGAGGACACAGCGGGACCAAGCCGGACACAGCGTCGATACAGCGAGGACACAGTGGGACCCAGCGGGGTACAAAGGTGGAGACACAAAGGGACACAGTGGGGGACACAGCGGGACACAGCGGGACACAGTGGGACACAGCGGGGGACACAGCGAGGACACAGCGGGACACGGGTGGGGGACACAGCGAGGACACAGCGGGACATAGCAGGGAAACAGCGGGACACAACGGGGACACAGCAGTTGAAACAGCGGGAAACAGCAGGGGACACAGCAGGACACAGTGGGGGACACAGTGGGAGACACAGCCAGACACAGCGGGGGACACAGGTGGGACACAGCGGGTCACAGCGGGCCTCAGCAGGGGACACAGCAGTACACAGCGGGACACAGCGGGACACAGCGGGGGACACAGCGGGACACAGAGGGGGACACAGAGGGGAACACAGTGGGACACAGCTGGGAACACAGCGAGGACACAGCGGGACCCAGCGGGACACAGCGTCGATACATCGGGGACACAGCGGGACACAGCGGGGTACACAGCTGGGGACACAAAGGGACACATATGGGGACACAGCTAGGACACAGCTAGGACACAGTGGAACACAGCCTGGGACACAGCGAGGACACAGAGGGACACAGCGGGACACAGCGGGGACCCAGCGGGACCCAGCGGGGAAACAGCGGGGACTCAGTGGGGGACACAGAGGGACAAAGGTGGTCACAGCGGGACACAGCGGCGACACAGCAGGGACACAGCGGCAGACACAGCCGGACACAGTGGGACACAGCGGGGACACAGCGGGACACAGCGGGGGACACAGCTGGGACACAGCTAGGGACACAGCGGGGGACACAGTGGGGGGCACAGCTGGACACAGCGGGGAAAACAGGGGGGACACAGCGGGGACACAGAGGGACTCAGCGGAGGACAGAGCATAACACAGCGAGGGACACAGGGAGGACAAAGCGGGACACAGCGGGGACACAGCGGGACATATCTGGGGACAGAGTGGGACACAGCGGGAGACTCATGGAGGACAGAGTGGGACACAGCGGGGACACAGCGGGGGACTCTGAGGGGGACACAGATAGGGACAAAGCAGGGACTCAGCGGCGACTCAGCTGTGTGACACAGCGGGGGACATAGCGGTTAATCTCGGATCACAGCGGGACACAGCGGGGAAACAGTAGTGACTCTGCGGGGACACAGCGGGACACTGCGTGTGACAAAGCATGGACACAGTGGGGGGACAGAGCGTGGGGACACAGTGAGACTCAGTAAGGGACAAAGCTGGAC
>NW_012297654.1:0-4251 GCF_000151885.1 Dipodomys ordii | reverse complement strand
TAAGAAGCAGAAGCAGAAAGAGAAGCAGAAACAACAGGAGAAGAGAAATAGAAGCAGAAGAAGCTGAAGAAGCAGAAGCAGAACCTGAAGCAGAAGGAGAAGCAGGAGAAGCAGAAGAAGCAGAATCTGGAGAAGAAGAAGGAGAACCAGAAGGAGAAGCAGAAGCAGAAAGAGAAGCAAAAGCAGAAGGAGAAGCAGAAAGAGAAGCAGAAGAAACAGAAGAAGCAGAAGCAGTAGCAGAAGAAGCTGAAGATGCAGAAGCAGATAGAGAAGCAGAAGGAATAGCAGAATAACGAGAAGGAGAAACAGAAGGAGAAGAAGAATGAGAAGCAGAAGGAGAAGCAGGAAAAACAGAAGAAGCAGAAACAGACGGAGAAGCAGAAGAAGGAGAAGCAGAAGCAGAAGAAGAAGCAGAAGGAAAAGCACAAGCAGAAGGAGATGCAGAAGGAGTAGCAGGAGAAGCAGAAGAAGCAGAAGCAGAAGGAGAAGAAGAAGGAGAAGAAGCAGAATCAGAAGAAGCAGAAGGAGAAGTAGAAAGAGAAGCCGACGAAGAGAAGCAGAACGAGAAGCAGGAAAGCAGAAGAAGCAGAGCGGGAGAAGCAGAAGAAGAAGAAACAGAAGAAATAGAAGGAGCAGAAGCAGAAGGAGGAGCAGAAGCAGAAGGAGAAGCAGAAAGAGAAGCAGGAAAAGCAGAAGAAGCAGAAGCAGGAGAAGCAGAAGCAGAGGAAACAGGAGAAGGACAAGAAGCAGAAGCAGAAGGAGAAGCAGAAACAGAAGGAGAAGCAGAAAGAGAAGGAGGGGAAGCAGAAGAAGCAGAAGCAGGAGAACCAGAAGCATAAGAATCCGAAGAAGCAGAAGCAGAACCTGAAGCAGAAGGAGAAGCAGAAGAAGCAGAATCTGGAGAAGCAGAATGAGAAGCTGAAGGAGAAGCAGAAGCAGAAAGAGAATCAAAAGGAGAAGGAGAAGCGGAAGAAACAGAAGAAGCAGAAGCAGTAGCAGTTGCAGCAGAAACAGAAGGAGAAGCAAAAGTAAAAGCAGAAGAACGAGAAGGAGAAGGAGAAACAGAAGGAGAAGCAGAAGAAGCAGAAGGAGAAGCAGAAGGAGAAACAGAAGCAGAAGAAGCAGCAGAAGGAGAAGCAGAAGCAGAAGAAGATGCAGAAGGAGAAGCAGGAGAAGCAGAAGAAGCAGAAGCATAAGGAGAAGGAGAAGTAGGAGAAGGAGAAGGAAGAGCCGCAGAAGCAATAGGAGAAGCAGAAGGAGAAGCAGAAGCAGAATGAGAAGCAGAAAGTGAAGCAGTAGAAGAAGAAGAAGCAGGAAAAGCAGAAGCAGCAGAAAGAGAAGAAGAAGAAGAAGAAGAAGAAGAAGAAGAAGAAGAAGAAGAAGAAGAAGAAGAAGGAGAAGCATAAGGAGAAGCATAAGGAGAAGCATAAGGAGAAGCATAAGGAGAAGCAGTAGATGCAGGAGAAGCAGAAGAAATAGAATAAGCAAAAGAAGCAGAAGCAGAAGCAGTGGGAGAAGCAGAAGAAGGAGAAGGAGAAGGAGCAGAAGAAGGAGAAACAGAAGCAGAAAGAGAAGCAGAAACACAAGGAGAACAAAAGGAGAAGCAGGATAATCAGAAGAAGCAGAAGTAGAAACAGAAAGAGAAGTAGAAGAAGGAGAAGCAGAAGTAGAATCATAAGTAACAGAAGAAGAAGAAGAAACAGAAGCAAAAGAAACAGAAGAAGGAGAAGTGCAGAAGCAGAAGCAGAAGGAAAAGCAGAAGCAGAAGGAGAAGCAGAAAGAGAAGCAGGAGAAGCTGAAGAAGCAGGAGAAGAAGAAGCAGAAGAAACAGGAGAAGCCGAAGAAGCAGAAGCAGAATCTGAAGCAGAAGGAGAAACAGAAGAAGCACAATCTGAAGCAGAAGCAGAAGAAACAGAAATAGTAGAATAAGCAGAAGCAGAAGCACCAGGACAAACAGAAGAAGAAGAAGGAGAAGGCGAAAGAGAAGGATTAGGAGTAGGAGAAGCAAAAGGATAAGCAGAACCAGAAAGAGACGCAGAAGGAGAAGCAGCACGAGAAGTAGGAGTAGCAGGAGAAGAAGAAGCAGGAGAAGTAGAAGAAACAGAAGGCGCAGAAGCAGAATGAGAAGCAGAAGGAGAAATTGAAGCAGAAGCAGAAGAAGAAGCAGAAGAAAGAGAAGGACAAGGAGAAGGAGAAAGAGAAGCAGAAAGAGAAGCAGAACGAGAAGCAGGAGAAGCAGAAGCTGGAGAAGCCGAAGCAGAAGAAATACAAGAAGGGGAAGAAGCAGAAGGAGAAGCAGAAACAGAAGGAAAAGCAGAAAGAGAAGCAGGAGAAGCAGAAGAAGCAGCAGCAGAAGAAGCAGAAGCAGAAGAAGCCGAAAAAGCAAAAGCAGAACCTGAAGCAGAAGGAGAAGCAGAAGAAGCAGAAGAAGCAGAATCTGGAGAAGCAGAAGGAGAAGCAGAAGCAGAAAGAGAAGCAAAAGCAGAAGGAGAAGCAGAAGAAACAGAAGAAGCAGAGGCAGTATCAGAAGAAGCAGAAGATTCAGAAGCAGAAGGAGAAGCAGAAGGAAAAGCAGAAGAACTAGAAGGAGAAGGAGAAGGAGAAACAGGAGTAGAAGCAGAAAGAGAAGCAGAAGAAGGAGCAGTAGAAAGAAAAGCGGCAGGAGAAAAAGAAAGAGCAGCAGAAGGAGAAGCAGGAAATGCAGAAACAGGAGAAGAACAAGCAGAAGAAACAGGAGAAGGACAAGAAGCAGAAGCAGAAGGAGAAGCAGAAAGAGAAGGAGGGGAAGCAGAAGAAGCAGAAGCATAAGAATCCGAAGAAGCAGAAGCAGAACCTGAAGCAGAAGGAGAAGCAGGAGAAGCAGAAGAATCAGAATCTGGAGAAGCAGAATGAGAAGCAGAAGGAGAAGCAGAAGCTGAAAGAGAATCAAAAGCAGAAGGAGAAGCAGAAGAAACAGAAGAAGTAGAAGCAGTAGCAGTTGTAGCAGAAGCAGTAGGAAAAGCAGAAGGAAAAGCAGAAGAACAAGAAGGAGAAGGAGAAACAGAAGGAGAAGCAGAAGGAGAAGCAGAAGAAGAAGGAGAAGCAGGAAAAGCAGAAGAAGCAGAAGCAAAAGGTGAAGCAAAAGAAGGAGAAGGAGAAGCAGAGGCAGAAGAAGAAGCATAAGGACAAGCACAAGCAGAAGGAGATGCAGAAGGAGAAGCAGGAGAAGCAGAAGAAGCAGAAGCTGAAAGAGAAGCAGAAGTAGGAGAAGGAGAAGGAGGAGAAGCAGAAGCAGAAGGAGAAGCAGAAGCAGAATGAGAAGCAGAAAGAGAAGCAGGAGGAGGACAAGAAGCAGAAGCAGGAGAAGCCCAAAGAGAAGAAGCAGAAACAGAAGCAGAAGGAGAAGCAGAAGCAGAAGGAGAAGCAGCAGAAGAAGTAGAACCAGAAATTCAGCCACGAGAAACAGAAGAAGCAGAAGCAGAAGGAGAAGCAAAAAAAGCAGCAGAAGAAGCAGAAAAACAAGCAGGAGAAGCAGAAGCAGAAAGAGAAGTAGAAGCAGAAGAAGCAGAAGAAGAAGCAGTAGAAGCATAAGAAGCGGAAGCAGGAGAAGCAGAACCAGAAGAAAAAGAAGAAGCATAAGAAGCAGAAGCAGAGGGAGAAACAGAAGAAGGAGAAGGAGCAGCAGAAGGTGAAGCAGAAGGAGATGCAGAAGCAGAAAGAGAAGCAGAAATAGAAGAAGAAGAAGAAGAAGAAGAAGAAGGAGAAGTTGGAGAATCAGAAGAAGCAGAATCAGAAAGAGAAGCAGAAGAAGGAGAAGGAGAAGCAGAAGGAGAAGGGCAAGCAGGAGAAGCAGAAGAAGCAGAAGCGGGAGAAGCAGAAGAAGAAGAAGAAGAAACAGAAGAAGGAGAAGGAGCAGAAGGAGAAGCAGAAAGAGAAGCAGAAGAAGCAGAAGAAGCAGTAGCAGGTGAAGCAGAAGCAGAAGAAACAGAAGAAGCCGAAGAATCAGAAGGAGAACATGAAGCAGAAGGAGAAGCAGAAGCAGCATAAGCTGGAAAAGTAGAAGCAGAAGAAACCGAACTAGCAGAATAAGCAGAAGCAGAACGAGAAGCAGAAGAAGAAGGAGAAAGAGAAGGATTAGGAGTAGGAGGATCAGAAGCAGAATAAGAAGCAGAAAGTGAAGCAGAAGAAGAAGCAGAAGGAGAAACAGAAGAAGCAGAAGCAGGAGAAGCAGAAGCAGAAGCAGAATGAGAAGCACAAGAAGGAGAAATTGAT
>NW_012297653.1:0-4252 GCF_000151885.1 Dipodomys ordii | reverse complement strand
ACAGCGGGGGAACAGTGGGGGACACAGCGGGACACAGCGGGGAACACAGCGAGGACACAGCGGGACCCAGCGGTACACAGCGTCGATACAGCGGGGACACAACGTTACACAGCGTGGTACACAGCTGTGAACACAACGGGACACAGTGGGGGCACAGCGGGACACAGCGGGACACAGTGGGACACAGCGGGGACAAAGCTTGAGACACAGCGGGGTACAGAGCGGGAGACAGCAGGGGACACAGCGAGGACACAGCGGGACACAGCGCTGACACTGCGGGGGACACAGCGGGGGACACAGCGGGTGACACAGCCGGACACAGCGGGACACAGCGGGGGACACAGGGGGGACACAGCGGGACCCAGCGCGGGACACAGCGAGGACGCATTGGAACACAGCGGGGACACAGCGGGACTCAGCGGGGGACACAGCAGTACACAGCGGTACACAGCGGGACACAGCGGGGGACACAGAGGGGTAAACAGCGGGACACAGCGGGGAACACAGCGAGGACACAGCGGGACCAAGCGGGACACAGCGTCGATACAGCGGGGACACAGCGGGGTACACAGCTGGGGACACAACGGGACACAGCGGGGAACACAGCGAGGACACAGCAGAACACAGCGTGGGAAACAACGAGGACAAAGCGGGACACAGCGAGACACAGCGGGACACAGTGGGGACACAGCAGTAGACACAGCGGGACACAGCGAGGACACAGCGGGGACACAGCGGGGACAAAGCGGCACCCAGCAGGACACAGCGGGGCACACAGCGGGACACAGCGGGACACAGCTTGGGACACAGCGGGAACACAGTAGGACACAGCCGGGGACACAGCGAGGACACAGCGGGACACATCGTGGGACAAAGCGGGAGACAGCAGGGGACACAGCGAGGACACAGCGGGACACAGCGGCGACACATAGAGGACTCAGCGGGGGACACAGTGGGGGACAGAGCGGGACACATCGGGACACTGCGGGGCACAGCGTGGGACACAGTGGGACACAGCGGGGGACCCAGCAGGACACAGCGAGGACACAGCGGGACACTGCGGGGCACAGCAGGGGACACAGCGGGACACAGCGGGGGACACAGGGAGGACACAGCTTAACATAGCATGGGACAAAGCGAGGACACAGCGGGACACAGCAAGACACAGCGGGACCCAGCGGGGACCCAGCAGTGGACACAGCGGGACACAGCGGGGGACACAGCGGGACACAGCGGGGACACAGCAGGGACACAGCGGGACACAGCAGGTCACAGCGGGGACACAGCGGGGACACTGCGGGACCCAGCAGGACACAGCGGGACACAGCAGGACACAGCGTGGGACACAGTGGGACACAGCGGGGGACACAGCGGGACACAGCGGGGACACAGAGGGGACTCAGCAGGGGACATAGCGGGGGACAAATCGGGACACCACAGGACACAGTGGGACACAGCGGGACACAGCGGGGACACTGCGGGGACACAGCGGGACAAAGCGGGGGACCAAGCGGGACACAGCGGGACACAGAAGGACCCAGCGGGGAAACAGCGGGGACACAGTGGGACACAGTGAGGACACAGCGGGACACAGTGGGACACTGCGGGGCACAGCTGGGGACACAGCGGGATACAGCGGGGGACACAGGGAGGACACAACGGAACACAGCATGGGACAAAGCGAGGATACAGCGGGAAACAGCGAGACACAGCGGGACCCAGCGGGGACCCAGCATTGGACACAGCGGGACACAGCGGGGGACAAAGCGGGACACCACGGAACACAGCATGACACAGCGTGAAACAGCGGTGAACCTGCGGGGACACAGCGGGACACAGCGGGGGACACAGCAGGGACACAGTGGGACACAGCAGGACACAGCGTGGGACAAAGCGGGAGACAGCGGAGGACACAGCGAGGACACACCTGGACACAGCGGGGACACAGAGGGGACTCAGCAGGGGACATAGAGGGGAAAAAGCGGGACACCACGGGACACAGTAGGACACAGCGGGACACAGCGGGGACACTGCGGGACACAGCCGGGGGACACAGCGGTGGACAGCGGGGGAAAGAGAAGGGACACAGCGGGACACAGAGGGGACACAACAAAACACAGAAGGGTACACAGCGGGGCACAGCAGACACACAACAGGGACAGAGCTGGACACAGAGGGACACAGAGGGGACAGAGCGTGACACAGCGGGACACAGCGGGACACAGCAGAGGACTCAGCAGGGCACTGCGGGGGACACAGGGAGGACACAGCTAGACACTGAGGAAGACAGAGCGAGGACACAGCCGGACACAGCGAAACACAGCGTGACACAGTGGGGACAGAGCAGGGGACACAGCGGGACAAGCAGGGGACACAGAGGGACACAGCGGGGTACACAGCAAGGACAAAGCGGGACACAGCGGGGGACACAGCGAGGACACAGCGGGACACAGCAGGACACTGCGGGGCACAGCGGGGGACACAGCGGGATACAGCGGGGGACACAGGGATGACACAGCGGAACACAGCATGGGACAAAGCGAGGACACAACAGGAAACAGCAAGACACAGCGGGACCCAGCAGGGACCCAGCAGTGGACACAGCGGGACACAGCGGGGGACAAATCGGGACACCACGGAACACAACAGGACACAGCGTGAAACAGCGGTGAACCTGCAGGGACACAGCGGGACACAGCGGGGGACACAGCAGGGACACAGTGGGACACAGTAGGACACAGCGTGGGACAAAGCGGGAGACAGCGGAGGACACAGCGAGGACACACCTGGACACAGCGGGGACACAGAGGGGACTCAGCAGGGGACATAGAGGGGAAAAAGCGGGACACCACGGGACACAGTAGGACACAGCGGGACACAGCGGGGACACTGCGGGACACAGCCGGGGGACACAGCGGTGGACAGCGGGGAAAAGAGAAGGGACACAGCGGGACACAGAGGGGATACAGCTGGACACAGAAGGGTACACAGCGGGGCACAGCGGACTCACAACAGGGACAGAGCTGGACACAGAGGGACACAGAGGGGACAGAGCGTGACACAGCGGGACACAGCGGGACACAGCAGGGGACTCAGCGGGACACAGCGGGGGACACAGGGAGGACACAGCAGGACACTGAGGGAGACAGAGCGAGGACACAGCCGGACACAGCGAAACACAGTGTGACACAGTGGGGACACAGCAGGGGACACAGTGGGACACAGCGGGGGACACAGAGGGACACGGCGGGGTACACAGCAGGGACAAAGCGGGACACAGCGGGGGACACAGCGAGGACAAAGCGGGACACAGTGGTGACACAGCGGGACACAGCTGAGGACACTGCGGTACACAGCGGGACCCAGCGGGGACAACGCGTGAGACACAGTGGTGGACAGAGCGGGAGACAGAGGCGGACACAGCGAGGACACAGCGGGACACAGAGGGGACACAGAGGTGGCTCAGGGGGGGGCCACAGCGGGGGACAAAGCGGGACACCACGGACACTGCGGGACACAGCGTGAAACAGCGGTGAACCTGCGGGGACACAGCGGGGGACACAGCGGGACACAGCGGGGACACAGCGGGGACACTGCGGGACCCATCAGGACACAGCGGGACACAGCAGGACACAGCAGGGGACAGAGCGGGACACAGCGGGGGACACAGCGGGACACAGCGGGGACACAGAGGGGACTCAGCAGTGGACATAGCGGGGGACAAAGCGGGACACCACAGGGCACAGTGGGACACAGTGGGACACAGTGGGGACACTGCGGGGACACAGCGGGACAAAGCCGGGGACCCAGCGGGACCCAGCGGGACACAGCAGGACCCAACGGGGAAACAGGGGGGACACAGTTTGACACAGCGAGGACACAGCGGGACACAGCGGGACACTGCGGGTTCAGCGGGGGACACAGCAGGACACAGCGGGGGACACAGGGAGGACACAGCGGAACACAGCATGGGACAATGCGAGGACACAGCGGGAAACAGCGAGACACAGCGGGACCCAGCGGGGACCCAGCTGTGGACACAGCGGGACCCAGCGGGGGACAAAGAGGGACACCACGGAACACAGCAGGACACAGCGTGAAACAGCGGTGAACCTGCGGGGACACAGCGGGACACAGCGGGGGACACAGCGGGACACAGCGGGACACAGCGGGGGACACAGCCGGACACAGCAGGGACACAGCGGGGACCCAGCGGGACCCAGCAGGACACAGCGGGGGACACAGCGGGACA
>NW_012297652.1:0-4252 GCF_000151885.1 Dipodomys ordii | reverse complement strand
TCTAAGAATCCTGATATCAGAATCTTAATCAGAAAGGTGATCTAGGAGAAGGAGAAGAAGCCGAATTGTGATTAATCTGATGTGTATCTAGATGCTGAAAGAGAAGCAGACGAAGAGAAGCAGAACGAGAAGCAGGAGAAGCAGAAGAAGAAGAAACAGAAGAAGGAGAAGTAGCAGAAGCAGAAGGAGAAGCAGAAGGAGAAGCAGAAAGAGAAGCAGAATCAGAAGGAGATGCAGAATGAGAAGGAGGGGAAGCAGAAGAAGCAGAAGCATAAGATTCTGAAGAAGCAGAAGCAGATCTTGAAGCAGGAGAAGTAGATGAAGCAGTATCTGGAGAAGCAGAATGAGAAGCAGAAGGAGAAGCAGAAGCAAAAAGAGAATTAAAAGCAGAAGTAGAAGCAGAAGAAACAAAAGAAGCAGAAGCAGTAGTCGTTGTAGCAGAAGGAAAAGAAGTAGGAAAAGCAGAAGAACGAGAAGGAGAAGCAGAAGGAGAATCAGAAGGAGAAGCAGAAGAAGGAGAAGGAGAAGCAGAAGAAGAAGAAGCAGCACAAGGAGAAGCAGAAGCAGAAGAAGATGCAGAAGGAGAAGCAGAAGAAGCAGAAGCAGAAGAAGAAGCAGAAGTAGGAGAAGGAGAAGGAGAAGGAAGGGCAGCAGAAGCAATAGGAGAAGCAGAAGGAGAAGCAGAAGAATGAGAAGAACAAAGAGAAGCAGGAGAAGCACAAATGCAGAAGCAGGAGAAGCAGAAAAAGAAGATACAGAAGAAGAAGAAGAAGAAGAAGAAGAAGAAGAAGAAGAAGAAGAAGAAGAAGAAGAAGAAGAAGAAGAAGAAGAAGAAGAAGAAGAAGAAGAAGAAGAAGAAGGAGAAGAAGAAGAAAAAGGAGAAGAAGAAGCAAAAGAAGAAGGAGAAGCAGGAGAAGCAGAAGGAGAAGCAGGAGAAGCAGAAGGAGAAGAAGAAGAAGTAGAAGTAGAAGCAGAAGGAGAAGTAGAAGAAGGAGAAGGAGGAGCAGAAGGACAAGCAGCAGGAGAAGCAGAAAGAGAAGCAGAAGAAGCAGGAGAAGCAGAAGCAGAAGAAAAAGAAGAAGCATGAGAAGCAGAAGCAGAGGGAGAAGGAGAAGATGTAGAAGCAGAAAGAGAAGCAGAAGGAAAAGCAGAAGAACGAGAAGGAGAAGGAGAAACAGAAGGAGAAGCAGAAGGAGAGGCAGAGGGAGAAGCCGAAGGAGAAGCAGGAAAATCAGAAGAAGCAGAAGCAAAAGGTGAACCAAAAGAAGCAGGAGAAGCAGAAGAAGAAGAAGAAGCATAAGAACAAGCACAAGCAGAAGGAGATGCAGAAGGAGAAGCAGGAGAATCAGAAGAAGCAGAAACTGAAGGAGAAGCAGAAGTAGGAGAAGGAGAAGGAGAAGGAGGAGAAGCAGAAGCAGAAGGGGAAGCAGAAGCAGAATGAGTAGCAGAAAGAGAAGCAGGAGAAGGACAAGAAGCAGAAGCAGGAGAACCCGAAAGAGAAGAAGAAGAAGAAGCAGAAACAGAAGCAGGAGAAGCTAAGAAGCAGAAGCAACTGAAGCAGAAGCAAAAGAAACAGAAGAAGCATAAGTAGCAGAAGCAAAAGCAGAAGTAGAAGCAGAAGAACGAGAAGGATAAGGAGAAAGAGAAATATAAGGAGAAGCAGAAGGAGAAGCAGAAGGAGAAGCAGAAGTAGGAGAAGGAGAAGGAAGAGCAACAGAAGAAGGAGAAGGAGCAGAAGGAGAAGCAGAAGCAGAAGGAGAAGCAGAAATAGAAACAGAAGCAGACGAAGCAGTTGCAGGAGAAGCAGAAGCAGAAGACACAGAAGAAGCTGAAGAAGCAGAAGGAGAACCTGAAGCAGAAGGAGAAGCAGAAGCATCAGAAGCTGGAAAAGCAGAAGCAGAAGAAAGAGAAGAAGAAGAAGAAGAAGAAGAAGAAGAAGAAGAAGAAGAAGAAGAAGAAGAAGCAGCAGCAGCAGCAGCATAAGGAGAAGCATAAGGAGAAGCATAAGGAGAAGTATAAGGAGAAGCAGTAGAAGCAGAAGAAGCCGAAGCAGGAGAAGCTGAAGCAGAAGAAAAAGAATAAGCAAAAGAAGCAGAAGAAGAAGCAGTGAGAGAAGCAGAAGAAGGAGAAGGAGAAGGAGAAGCAGAAGCAGAAAGAGAAGCAGAAACAGAAGGAGAACAAGAAGGAGAAGCAGGAGAATCAGAAGAAGCAGAAAGAGAAGGAGAAGAAGGAGAAGCAGAAGTAGAATCAGAATAAACAGAAGAAGAAGAAGCAGAAGAAACAGAAGCAAAAGAAACAGAAGAAGGAGAAGAGCAGAAGCAGAAGCAGAAGGAGAAGCAGAAGCAGAAGGAGAAGCAGAAGCAGAAGGAGAAGCAGAAAGAGAAGCAGGAGAAGCAGAAGAAGCAGGAGAAGCAGAAGCAGAAGAAACAGGAGAAGCCGAAGAAGCAGAAGCAGAATCTGAAGCAGAAGGAGAAACAGAAGAAGCACAATCTGAAGCAGAAGCAGAAGAAACAGAAATAGTAGAATAAGCAGAAGCAGAAGCACCAGGACAAGCAGAGGAACAAGAAGGAGAAGGAGAAAGAGAAGGATTAGGAGTAGGAGAAGCAAAAGATAAGCAGAAGCAGAAAGAAACGCAGAAGGAGGAGCAGCACGAGAAGTAGGAGAAGCAGGAGAAGCAGAAGCAAGAGAAGCAGAAGAAACAGAAGACGCAGAAGCAGAATGAGAAGCAGAAGGAGAAATTGAAGCAGAAGGAGAAGGAGAAGCAGAAGGAGAAGCAGAAACAGAAGGAAAAGCAGAAATAGAAGCAGGAGCAGCAGAAGAAGCAGCAGCAGGAGAAGCAGAAGCAGAAGAAGCCGAAGAAGCAGAAGCAGAACCTGAAGCAGAAGGAGAAGCAGGAGAAGCAGAAGAAGCAGAATCTGGAGAATCAGAAGGAGAAGCAGAAGCAGAAAGAGAAGCAAAAGCAGAAGGAGAAGCCGAAAGAGAAGCAGAAGAAACAGAAGAAGCAGAGGCAGTAGCAGAAGAAGCAGAAGATGCAGAAGCAGAAGGAGAAGCAGAAGCAGTAGTAGAAGCAGAAGAAGGAGAAGCATAAAAAGAAACAGAAGGAGAAGCAGGAGAAGCAGAAGCAGGAGAAGCAGAATCAGAAGAAATAGAAGAAGGAGAAGAAGCAGAAGCAGAAAGAGAAGCAGAAACAGAAGGAGAAGCAGAAAAAGAAGCAGAAGAAGCCGAAGAAGCAAAAGCAGAACCTAAAGCAGAAGGAGAAGCAGGAGAAGCAGAAGAAGCAGAATCTGGAGAAGAAGAAGGAGAACCAGAAGGAGAAGCAGAAGCAGAAAGAGAAGCAAAAGCAGAAGGAGAAGCAGAAGAAACAGAAGAAGCAGAATCAGTAGCAGAAGAAGCTGAAGATGCAGAAGCAGAAAGAGAAGCAGAAGGAATAGCAGAAGAACGAGAAGGAGAAGGAGAAACAGAAGGAGAAGAAGGAGAAGCAGAAGGAGAATCAGGAAAGGCAGAAGAAGCAGAATCAGACGGAGAAGCAGAAGAAGGAGAAGGAGAAGCAGAAGCAGAAGAAGAAGCAGACGAAAAGCACAAGCAGAAGGAGATGCAGAAGGAGAAGCAGGAGAAGCAGAAGAAGCAGAAGCAGAAGGAGAGAAGAAGTAGAAGAAGCAGAATCCGAAGAACAGAAGCAGAAGTAGAAAGAGAAGCCGACGAAGAGAAGCAGAACGAGAAGCAGGAGAAGCAGAAGAAGCAGAAGCGGGAGAAGCAGAAGAAGAAGAAATATAAGAAGGAGAAGGAGCAGAAGGAGAAGGAGAAGGAAAAGCAGAAGAGAAGCAGAAAGAGAAGCAGAAAAGCAGAAGAAGCAGAAGCAGGAGAAGCAGAGCAGAAGAACACGAGAAGGACAGAAGCAGAAGCAGAAGGAGAAGCAGAAACAGAAGGAGAAGCTGATTGAGGAGGGGAAGCATAAGCAGGAGATGAAGAAGCATAAGAATCCGAAGAAGCAGAAGCTAAACCTGAAGCTTAAGCGGAAGCAGGAGAAGCAGAAGATGCAGAATCTGGAGAAGCTGAATGAGAAGCTGAAGGATAAGCAGAAGCTGAATGAGAATCTTTTGCTGATGGAGACGCAGAAGATTCAGAAGAAGCAGTAGCAGTTGCAGCAGATGCATAAGGATATGTTTTATGATTAGCTTAATTTCGAGAAGGAGAAGGAGATTTTTTATTGAGATGTAGAATGAGAATCTTAATGAGATGCGGAAGATGCTTA
>NW_012297651.1:0-4253 GCF_000151885.1 Dipodomys ordii | reverse complement strand
ATCACCACTGTGTCCACGCAGTTTCCCCGCTGGGTCCTGCTGTGTCCCGCTGGGTCCCGCTGGGTCCCCCGCTTTGTCCCGCTGTGTCCCCCGCTGTGTCCCGCTGTGTCCCCGCAGGTTCACCGCTATTTCACGCTGTGTCCCGCTGTGTTCCGTGGTGTCCCGCTTTGTCCCCCGCTGTGGCCTCCCTGAGCCACCTCTGTGTCCCCGCGGTGTCCCGCTGAGTCCTCGATGTGTCCGCCTCTGTCTCCCGCTCTGTCCACCGCTGTGCCTCACGCTTTGTCCCCGCTGGGTCCCGCTGTGTCCCACTCTGTCCCCCACTGTGTCCCCCGCTGAGTCCTCTATGTGTCGCCACTGTGTCCCGCTGTGTCCTCGCTGTGTCCCCTGCTATCTCCCGCTTTGTCCCACGCTGTGTCCCACTGTGTCCCGCTGTGTCCTCGCTGTGTCCCCGGCTGTGTCCTGTTGTGTTCCCGCTGTGTCCCAAGCTGTGTCCCGCTGTGTCCCGCTGTGTGCCCCGCTGTGTCCTGCTGGGTGCTGCTGTGTCCCCGCTGTGTCCCCGCTGTGTCCTCGCTGTGTCCCGCTGTGTCTACTGCTGTGTCCCCACTGTGTCCCGCTGTGTCTCGCTGTGTCCCGCTGTGTCCTCGCTGTTTCCCACGCTGTGTTCTGCTGTGTCCTCGCTGTGTCCCCCGCTGTGTCCCGTTGTGTACCCAGCTGTGTACCCCGCTGTGTCCTGCTGTGTCCCCGCTGTATCGACGCTGTGTCCCGCTGGGTCCCGCTGTGTCCTCGCTGTGTTCCCCGCTGTGTCCCGCTGTTTACTCCTCTGTGTCCCCCGCTGTGTCCCGCTGTGTCCCGCTGTGTCCTGCTGTGTCCCCCACTGAGTCCCGCTGTGTCCCCGCTGTGTCCCAATGTGTCCTCGCTGAGTCCCGCGCTGGGTCCCGCTGTGTCCCCCCTGTGTCCCCCGCTGTGTCCCGCTGTGTCCCGCTTTGTTTCCTGCTGTGTCTTCTGCTCTGTCCCACTGTGTGTCTGCTGTGTCCCGCTGTGTCCCCCCTGTGTCCCCTGCTGTGTCCTGCTGTGTCGTTGCTGTGTCCCCAGCTGTGTCCCGCTGTGTCCACACTGTGTTCCCCGTGTGTCCCGCTGTGTACCCCGCTGTGTCCCGCTGTGTCCCGCTGTGTCCCGCTCTTTCTCCACTGTGTCCCGGTGTGTCCCGCTGTGTCCCTGCTGTGTGCCCGGTGTGTCCCGCTGTGTACCCCGCTTTGTCTAGCTGTGTCACTGATGTGTCCCGCTGTGTACTGCTGTGTCCCCCGCTGAGTCCCGCTGTATCCCCCCCTGTGTCCCGCTGTGTCCCCCCTGTGTCCCCCGCTGTGTCCCGCTGAGTTCCTCTGTGTCCCCTGCTGTGTCCACCGCTGTGTCCCACTGTGTCCCCCTCTGTGTCCCGCTGTGTCCCGCTGTGTACTGCTGTGTCCCCCGCTGAGTCCCGCTGTGTCCCCGCTGTGTCCCAATGTGTCCTCGCTGTATCCCCCGCTGTGTCCCGCTATGTCCCCCCGTGTCCTCCGCTGTGTCCCGCTGAGTTCCTCTGTGTCCCCTGCTGTGTCCCCCGCTCTGTCCCACTGTGTCCCCCTCTGTGTCCCGCTGTGTCCCTCTGTGTACTACAGTGTCCCCCGCTGAGTCCCGCTGTATCCCCGCTGTGTCCCAATGTGTCTTCGCTGTGTCCCCCGCTGTGTCCCCCTCTGTCCCCCGCTGTGTCCGGCTGTGTCCACTGCTGTGTCCACAATGTGTCCCGCTGTTTTCCCCGCTGTGTCCCGCTGTGTCGTCACTGTGTCCCGCTGTGTCCTTGCTGTGTCCACCGTGTGTCCCGCAGTGTACCCCGCTGTGTCCCCCCGTTTGTCCCGCTGTGTACCCCGCTGTTTCCCGCTGTGTCACGCTTTGTCCCGCTCTTTCCCCACTGTGTCCCGTTGTATCCCGGCTGTGTGCCCGCTGTGTTCCACTGTGTAATCTGCTGTGTCTCGCTTTGTACCCGTTGTGTCTCGCTGTGTCCCCCGCTCTGTCCCCCGCTGTGTCCCGCCTTGTCCCCCTCTGTGTCCCGCTGTGTCCTGCTGTGTCCCCCGCTGTGTCCCGCTGTATCCATGCAGTGTCCCACTTTATCCCACTGTGTCCCGCTGTGTTCCGTGTTTTCCCGTTTGTGCCCCTCAGTGTCCCCCGCTGTGTCCCAACTGTGTCCCCGCTGTGTCCCGCTGTGTCCTCGATGTGTCCCCTGCTGTGTCCTGCTCTGTTCCGCGCTGTGTCGCCCCCTTTGTGCCAACTGTGCCCCGCTGTGTCCCGCTGTTTCCCGCTGTGTCCCGCTGTATCCCGCTGTGTCCCCCACTATGTCCTGTTGTGTCCCCAGCTGTGTACCCCGCTGTGTCCCGCTGTGTCCCCGCTGTATCGAAGCTATGTCCCGCTGGGTCCCGCTGGGTCCTCTTTGTGTACCCCGCTGTGTCCCACTGTGTCCCCCGCTGTGTCCCTCGCTGGGTTCCGCTGTGTCCCCTGCTGTGTCCCGCTGTATCCTCCCTGTGCCCCTGCGGTGTCCCGCTGTGTCCCCTGCTGTGTCACTCGCTGTGTCCCTGCTGTGCCCCACTGTGTCCCACTGTGTCCCGCTGTGTCCTGCTGTGTCCCCCGCTGAGTCCCGCTGTGTACCCGCTGTGTCCCAATGTGTCCTCGCTGTGTCCCCCGCTGTGTCCCGCTGTGTCCTGCTGTGTCCCTCTGTGGCACCTGCTGTATCCCCGCTCTGTCCCGCTCTGTGCCCCGCTTTGTCCGGCTGTGTCCACTGCTGTGACCCCGTTGTGCCTTGCTGTGTCCGGCTCTGTACCCCACTGTGTCCAGCTGTGTCCCCGCTGTGTCCCGCTGTGCCCCCCATTGTGTCCCAATGTGTCCCCTGCTGTGTCCCCCACTGTGTCCCGCTGTGTCCCCTGCTGTGTCTGGCTGTGTCCCCTGCTGTGTCCCGCTGTGTCCACTGCTGTGACCCCGTTGTGCCTTGCTGTGTCCTGCTGTGTCCCCCACTGTGTCCCGCTGTGTCCTCGCTGTGTCCCATTGTGTCCCTGCTGATTCCCCGCTGGGTCCTGCTGGGTCCCGCTGAGTCCCGCTGGGTCCCCCGCTTTGTCCCGCTGTGTCCCCGCAGTGTCCCTGCTGTGTCCCGCTGTGTCCCACTGTGTCCTGTGGTGTCCCGATTTGTCCCCCGCTATGTCCCCTGCTGAGTCCCCTCTGTGTCCCCGCTGTGTCCCGCTGTGTCCCCCGCTGTGTCCCGCTGTGTCCCCCGCTGTGTCCTGCTGTGTCCCGCTGTGTCCTGCTGAGTCCAGCTGTGTCCCCGCTGTGTCCCCGCTGTGTCCCCGCAGGTTCACCACTGTTTCACGCTGTGTTCCGTGGTGTCCCACTTTGTCCCCCGCTGTGGCCCCCCCTCAGCCACCTGTGTCCCCGCTGTGTCCCGCTGTGTCCTCGCTGTGTCCGCCTCTGTCTCCTGCTCTGTCCACCGCTGTGTCTCACGCTTTGTCCCCGATGTGTCCCGCTGGGTCCCGCTCTGTCCTCCACTGTGTCCCCCGCTGAGTCCTCTATGTGTCGCCGCTGTGTCCCGCTGTGTCCTCGCTGTGTCCCCTGCTGTCTCCCGCTTTGTCCCACGCTTTGTCCCCGCTGGGTCCCGCTGTGTCCCGCTCTGTCCCCCACTGTGTCCCCCGCTGAGTCCTCTATGTGTCGCCGCTGTGTCCCGCTGTGTCCTCGCTGTGTCCCCTGCTGTCTCCCACTTTGTCCCACGCTGTGTCTCACTGTGTCCCGCTGTGTCCTTGCTGTGTCCCCCGCTGTGTCCTGCTGTGTTCCTGCTGTGTCCCAAGCTGTGTCCCTCTGTGTCCCGCTGTGTGCCCCGCTGTGTCCCACTATGTTCCCGCAGTGTCCCCGCTGTGTCCAGGCTGTGTCCTCGCTGTGTTCCCCGCTGTGTCCCGCTGTGTCCCCCGCTGTGTCCCGCTGTGTCTACTGCTGTGTCCCCACTGTGTCCCCCTGTGTCTCGCTGTGTCCCGCTGTGTCCTCGCTGTTTCCCACGCTGTGTTCTGCTGTGTGCTCGCTGTGTCCCCCGCTGTGTCCCTTTGTGTCCCCAGCTGTGTACCCCACTGTGTCCTGCTGTGTCCCCGCTGTATCGACGTTGTATCCGACTTGGTCCCGCTCTGTCCTCGCTGTGTTCCCCGCTGTGTCCTGTTGTTTACCCCTCTGTGTCCCCCGCTGTGTCCCGCTGT
>NW_012297650.1:0-4253 GCF_000151885.1 Dipodomys ordii | reverse complement strand
TTCTGCTTCTCTTTTTGCTTCTCCTTCTGCTTCTGCTTCTTCTGTTTCTGCTGCCTGAATTTCTGGTTCTACTTCTTCTGCTGCTTCTCCTTCTGCTTCAGCTTCTCCTTCTGCTTCTGTTTCTGCTTCTTCTCTTTCGGCTTCTCCTGCTTCTGCTTCTTGTCCTCCTCCTGCTTCTATTTCTGCTTCTCATTCTGCTTCTGCTTCTCCTTCTGCTTCTGCTTCTCCTCCTTCTCCTTCTCCTACTTCTGCTTCTCCTTCATCTTCTGCTTTTTCTGCTTCTCCTGCTTCTCCTTCTGCATCTCCTTCTGCTTGTGCTTGTCCTTATGCTTCTTCTTCTGCCTCTGCTTCTCCTTCTCCTTCTTTTGCTTCTCCTTTTGCTTCTGCTTCTTCTGCTTTTCCTACTTCTCCTTGTGCTTCTTCTGCTTTTCCTGCTTCTCCTTCTCAATCTTCTTCTGCTTCTGCTTCTCCTTCTCCTTCTTCTGCTTCTCCTTCTGATTCTCCTTCTGCTTCTTCTTCTTCTGCTTTACCTGCTTCTCTTTCTGCTTCTCCTTCTGCTTCTCCTTCTGTTTCTCCTTCTCCTTCTTGTTCTTCTGCTTTTCCTTCTGCTTTTCCTCCTGCTTCTGCTACAACTGCTACTGCTTCTACTTCTTCTGTTTCTTCTGCTTCTCCTTCTGCTTTTGATTCTCTTTCTGCTTCTGCTTCTCCTTCTGCTTCTCCTTCTGCTTCTCCAGATTCTGATTCTTCTGCTTCTCCTGCTTCTCCTTCTGCTTCAGGTTCTGCTTCTGCTTCTTCGGATTCTTAGGCTTCTGCTTCTCCTGCTTCTGCTTCTTCTGCTTCCCCTCCTTCTCTTTCTGCTTCTCCTTCTGCTTCTGCTTCTTGTCCTTCTCCTGTTTCTTCTGCTTGTTCTTCTCCTGTTTCTGCATCTCCTGGTTCTCCTTCTGCTGCTCTTTCTGTTTCTCCTGCTGCTTTTCCTTCTACTGCTCCTTCTTCTGCTTCTCTTTCTGCTTCTACTCCTGTTTCTCCTTCTCCTTCTCCTTCTAGTTCTTCTGCTTTTCCTTCTGCTTCTCCTTCTGCTTCTGAATCTTCTGATTCTTCTGCTACTGCCTCTGCTTCTTCTGTTTCTTCTGCTTCTCCTTCTGCTTTTGCTTCTCTTTCTGCTTCTGCTTCTCCTTCTGGTTCTCCTTCTTCTTCTCCAGATTCTGCTTCTTCTGCTTCTCTTTCGGCTTTAGGTTCTGCTTTTGCTTCTTTGGCTTCTTCTGCTTCTTTTTCTGCTTCTCCTTCTGTTTCTGCTTCTCTTTCTGCTTCTGCTTCTTCTCCTTCTTCTATTTCTTCTGATTCTGCTTCTCCTGCTTCTGCTTCTCCTGCTTCTCCTTCTGTTTCTCTTTATGCTTCTCCTTCTGCTTCTCCTTCTTCTGCTTCTACTACTGCTTCTGCTTCTCCTTCTGCTTCTGCATCTTCTGCTTCTTCTGCTACTGCCTCTGCTTCTTCTGTTTCTTCTGCTTCTCCTTCTGCTTCTCCTTCTGCTTTTGCTTCTCTTTCTGCTTCTGCTTCTCCTTCTGTTTCTCCAGATTCTGTTTCTTCTGCTCCTGTATCTCCTTATGCTTCAGTTCTGCTCCTGCTTCTTCGGCTTCTTCTGCTTCTGCTTCTCCTGCAGCTGCTTCTTCTGCTGCTCCTGCTTGTATTTCTGCTTTTCCTTCTGTTTCTGCTTCTCCTTCTGCTTCTGCTTCTTCTCTTTCTTCTGTTTCCTCTGCTTCTGCTTCTCCTGCTTCTGCTTCTCCTGCTTCTCGTTCTGCTTCTCTTTCTGCTTCTCTTTCTGCTTCTCCTTCTCCTTCTTATGCTTCTCCTTCTGCTTCTGCTTCTCCTTCTGCTTCTGCTTCAATTTCTCCTTCTGCTTCTCATTCTGTTTCTGCGTCTTCTGTTTCTTCTGCTTCTCCTGCTTCTGCTTCTCCTGCTTCTCCTACTTCTCGTGCTGCTTCTCCTTCTGCTTCTCTTTCTGCTTCTGCTTATCCTTTTGCTTCTCCCACTCCTAATCCTTCTCTCTCGCCTTCTCCGTCTTCTTCTTCTGCTTCTCCTGCTGCTTCTGCTTCTGCTTATTCTACTATTTCTGTTTCTTCTGCTTCTGCTTCAGATTGTGCTTCTTCTGTTTCTCCTTCTGCTTCAGATTCTGCTTCTGCTTCTTCGGCTTCTCCTGTTTCTTCTGCTTCTCCTGCTTCTTCCACATCTCCTGCTTCTCTTTCTGCTTCTCCTTCTGCTTCTGCTTCTCCTTCTCCTTCTGCTTTGCTCTTCTCCTTCTTCTGTTTCTTTTGCTTCTGTTTCTTCTGCTTGTTCTTCTTATGTTTCTTCTGGTTCTACTTCTGCTTCTCCTTCTTCTCCTCTTTCTGCTTCTACTTCTGCTTCTTCTGATTCTCCTGCTTCTCCTTCTTGTTCTCCTTCTGTTTCTGCTTCTCTTTCTGCTTCTGCTTCTCTTTCTGCTGCTCCTTCTCTTTCTCCTTCTTCTGTTCTACCACTGCTTCTGCTTCTGCTTCATTTGCTTATTCTTTATCTTCTGCTTCTCCTGCTTCTGCTTCTTCTGCTTCTACTGCTTCTCCTTATGCTCCCCCTTATGCTTCTCCTTCTCCTTCTCCTTCTCCTTCTTCTTCTTCTTCTTCTTCTTCTTCTTCTTCTTCTTCTTCTTCTTCTTCTTCTTCTTCTTCTTCTTCTTCTCTTTCTTCTGCTTCTGCTTTTCCTGCTTTTTCTGCTTCTACTGCTTCTCTTTCTGCTTCTCATTCTGCTTCTGCTTCTCCTTCTGCTTCTCCTATTGCTTCTGCTGATCTTCTTCTCCTTCTCCTACTTCTACTTCTTCTTCTGTTTCTGCTTCTTCTGCTTCTCCTGCTTCTCCTTCTGCATCTCCTTCTGCTTGTGCTTTTCCTTCTGCTTCTTCTTCTCCTGCTGCTTTTCTTTCTCCTGCTACTTCTTCTGCTTCTCTTTCTGCTTCTCCTTCTGTTTCTCCTTTTCCTTCTCGTTCTTCTGCTATTCCTTCTGCTTCTCCTTCTGCTTCTGCATCTTCTGCTTCTTCTGCTACTGCCTCTGCTTCTTCTGTTTCTTCTGCTTCTCCTTCTGCTTTTGCTTCTCTTTCTGCTTCTGCTTCTCCTTCTGCTTCTCCAGATTCTGCTTCTTCTGCTTCTCCTGCTTCTCCTTCTGCTTCAGATTCTGCTTCTGCTTCTTCGGCTTCTTCTGCTTCTGCTTCTCCTGCTGCTGCTTCTTCTGCTTCTCCTGCTTCTCTTTCTGCTTTTCCTTCTGTTTCTGCTTCTCCTTCTGCTTCTGCTTCTTCTCCTTCTGTTTCTTCTGCTTCTGCTTCTCCAACTTCTGCTTCTCCTGCTTCTCGTTCTGCTTCTCTTTCTGCTTCTCTTTCTGCTTCTCCTTCTCCTTCTACTGCTTCTCCTTCTGCTTCTGCTTCAATTTCTCCTTCTGCTGCTCATTCTGCTTCTGCGTCTTCTGTTTCTTCTGCTTCTCCTGCTTCTGCTTCTCCTGCTTCTCCTACTTCTCGTGCTGCTTCTCCTTCTGCGTCTCTTTCTGCTTCTGCTTATCCTTTTGCTTCTCCTACTCCTAATCCTTCTCTTTCGCCTTCTCCGTCTTCTTCTTCTGCTTCTCCTCCTGCTTCTGCTTCTGCTTATTCTACTATTTCTGTTTCTTCTGCCTCTGCTTCAGATTGTGCCTCTTCTGTTTCTCCTGCTTCAGATTCTGCTTCTGCTTCTTCGGCTTCTCCTGTTTCTTCTGCTTCTGCTTCTCCTGCTTCTTCTGCTAATCCTGCTTCTCTTTCTGCTTCTCCTCTGCCTCTGCTTCTCCTTCTGCTTCTGCTTCTGCTCTTCTCTTTATTCTGTTTCTTTTGCTTCTGTTTCTTCTTCTTCTTCTTCTTCTTCTTCTTCTTCTTCTTCTTCTTCTTCTTCTTCTTCTTCTTCTGTTTCTTCTGATTCTACTTCTGCTTCTCCTTCTTCTCCTCTTTCTGCTTCTACTTCTGCTTCTTCTGATTCTCCTGCTTCTCCTTCTTGTTCTCCTTCTGTTTCTGCTTCTCTTTCTGCTTCTGCTTCTCCTTCTGCTGCTCCTTCTCCTTCTCCTTCTTCTGCTTCTCCCACTGCTTCTGCTTCTTTTGCTTATTCTTTTTCTTCTGCTTCTGCTTCTCCTGCTTCTGCTTCTACTGCTTCTCCTTATGCTTCTCCTCATGCTGGTGCTTCTTCTTCTTCTTCCTCTTCTTCTCCTTCTTTTTCGTCTTC
>NW_012297649.1:0-4253 GCF_000151885.1 Dipodomys ordii | reverse complement strand
GGACACAGCGGGGACAAAGCAGTAGACACATTCGGGACACAGTGGCGGACACAGCGGGACACAGCGTGGGACACAGGGAGGACACAGCGGGACCCAGCGGGACCCAGCGTCGATACTGCTGGGACACAGCGGGACACAGCGAGGTACACAGCTGGGGACACAACGGGACACAGCGGGCAACACAGGGAGGACATAGCGGGACCCAGCGGGACCCAGCGTCGTTACAGCGGAGACACAGCGGGACACACCGGGGTCCATAGCTGGGGACACAACGGGACACTGCGGGGGACACAGAGAGGACAAAGCGGGAAAGAGCGGTACACAGCGGGGACACTGCGGGAACATAGTGGGACACAGCGGGGTACACAGCGGGACACAGCGGTGACACAGAGGGGACTCAGCGGGACAAAGTGGGGGACACAGCGGCACACAGCGGGACACAGCGGGGGACACAGCAGGGGACAGCGGAGACAGAGAGGGGCGAAAGCGAGACACAGTGGTGATACAGCTGGACACAACGGAGTACACAGCGGGACACACAGCGGGCACACAGCGGGACACAGCAGGGACCGAGCTGGACATAGCGGGACACAGCGAAAAACAGCGTGGGCACAGCGGGACACAGCGGGGGACCCAGCGAGGACACAGCGGGACACAGCAGGGGACACAGCTGGGGACACAGAGGGACACCGCGGGGAACACAGCGAGGACACAACGGGACCCAGCAGGACACAGAGTCAATACAGCGGGGACACAGGGTTACACAGCGTGGTACCCAGCTGTGGACACAACGGGACAGAGTGGGCGTACAGCGAGACACAGTGGGACACAGCGAGGGCACAGCGGGACACATTGGTGACACAGCGGGAAAAACAGCAGGACACAGCAGTGGACACAGCGGGGGACACAGCGCGACACAGCAAGACATAGCATGGACACAGCAGTAGACACATCGGGACATAGCGGGGGACACAGCTGGGGACACAACGGGACACAGCGGTGGACACAGCGAGGACACAGCAGGACCCACCGGGACCCAGCGGGGGACAGCGAGGACACAGCAGGACACAGTGGGGGACACAGCGAGGACAAAGCGGGGGACACAGCGGGACACAGCGGGGAACACAGCGAGGACACAGCGGGACACAGCGGGAGATAGCGTCGATACAGCGGGCACACAGCGTAACACAGCGCGGTACTCAGCTGTGGACACAACGGGACACAGCGGGGGACACAGTGGGGGACACAGCGGGACACAGCGGGACACAGCAGGGGGATACAGCGAGGACACCACGGAACACAGCGGGACACAGCGGGAAACAGAGGGGAAACTGCGGGGACACAGTGGTACACAGTGGGGGACACAGTGGGAAACAGTGGGGGACACAGCGGGACACAGTGGGGGACAAAGCCAGGACACAGCGGGACACAACGGGACACAGCAGGGGGACACAGCGAGGACACCACGGAACACAGCGGGACACAGCGGGAAACAGAGGGGAACCTGCGGGGACACAGTGGTACACAGTGGGGGACACAGTGGGAAACAGCGGGGGACACAGCGGGACACAGTGGGGGACAGAGCGTGATACACAGCGAGACACAGCGGGGACAAAGCTGGACACAGCGGGGTACACAGAGGGACACAGCGGGGACGCAACGGGGAAACAGCGTGACACAGCAGGACACAGCGGGACACAGCGGGGGACACAGCGAGGACACAGCGGCACAAGTCCTGGGACACAGCAAGGACACAGTGGGACATAGCGGGGGACACAGCGGGACATAGCGGGGGACACAGCGGGGGACACAGCGGGACACAGCGGGGGCACAGGGAGGACACAACCGGACACAGCGGGGGACAGAGCGAGGACACATTGGAACACATTGGGACACAGCGGGACTCAGCGGGGGACACAGCAGTACACAGCGGGACACAGCGGGGACACAGCAGAGACACAGCGGGGGACACAGCGGGACACAGCGGGGGACACAGGGATGACACAGCGGTACCCAGCAGGACCCAGCGTCGATACAGCAGGGACACGCGGAACACAGTGGGGTTCACAGCTGGGGACACAGCGAGGACACAGCGGGACACAGCGGAAAACAGCGGGGACACTGCGGGAACATAGCAGGACACAGCAGGGTACACAGCGGGACACAGCTGGGGACACAGCGGGGACACAGCGGGACACAGCGGAACACAGCGTGAGACAAAGCGGGAGACAGCAGGGGACACAGCGAGGACACAGGGGGACACAGCGGCGACACAGAGGGGACTCAGCGGGGGACACAACGTGGGACAAAGTGGGATACCACGGGACAGTGTTACACAGCGGGACACAGCGGGGACACTGCGGGACACAGCAGGAAAAAGCGGGGGACACAGCGGGACACAGCGGGACACAGCGGGGGACACAGTGGGGGACAGCGGAGACAGAGAGTGGCCACAGCGAGACACAGCGGTGACACAGCTGGACACAGCGGGGTACACAGCGGGACACAGCGGGCACACAGCGGGGACACAGCGGGACACAGCGGGACACAGCGGGGACACAGTGGGACACAGCGGGACAAAGTGGAGACACAGCGGGACACAGCAGGCACACAGCGGGGGGGACACAGCGGACACAGCAGGGCACAGCGGGGGACACAGCGGGACACAGTGGGGGACCCAGTAGGACATAGCGGGACACAGCAGGGGACACAGCGAGGACACAGTGGGGGACACAGAGGGTGACAAAGCGGGACACAGCGGGGAACACAGCGAGGACACAGCGGGACACAGCGGGGGACACAGTGAGGACACAGCGGGGGACACAGCGGGACACAGCGGGGAACACAGCGAGGACACAACGGCACCCAGCAGGACACAGCGTCGATACAGCGGGGACACAGGGTTACACAGCGTGGTACCCAGCTGTGGACACAACGGGACAGAGTGGGGGCACAGTGAGACACAGCGGGACACAGCGAGGACACAGCGGGACACATTGGTGACACAGCGGGGAAAACAGCAGGACAAAGCAGCGGACACAGCGGAGGACACAGCGCGACATAGCAAGACATAGCATGGACACAGCAGTAGACACATCGGGACGTAGCGGGGGACACAGCTGGGGACACAACGGGACACAGCGGAGGACACAGCAGGACCCACCGGGACCCAGCGGGTTACACAGCGAGGACACAGCAGGACACAGCGGGGGACACAGCGAGGACACAGCGGGGGACACAGCGGGACACAGCGGGGAACACAGCGAGGACACAGCGGGACACAGCGGGACACAGCGTCGATACAGCGGGCACACAGCGTTACACACCGTGGTACTCAGCTGTGGACACAACGGGACACAGTGGGGGCACAGCCGGACACAGCGGGACACAGTGGGACACAGCGGGGACAAAGCGTGAGACACAGCGAGGGACAGAGCGGGAGACAGCGGGGAACACAGCGAGGACACAGCGGGACACAGCGTCAATACAGCGGGGACACAGCGTTACACAGCGTAGTACACATCTGTTTACACAAAAGGATACAGTGGGGGCACAGCCGGACACAGCGGGACACAGTGGGACACAGCGGGGACAAAGCGTGAGACACAGCAGGGGACAGAGAGGGAGACAGCAGGGGACACAGCGAGGAAACAGCGGGACACAGCGGTGACACAGCGGGGACTCAGCGGGGGACACAGCGGGACACAGCGGGGGACACAGCGGGACACATCGGGGGACACAGCGAGGACCCAGCGGGACACAGCGGGACACAGCGTAGATACAGCGGGCACACAGCGTTACACAGCGTGGTACACAGCTGTGGACACAACGAAATACAGTGGGGGCACAGCGGAACACAGCGGGACACAGTGGGACACAGAGAGAACAACGCGTGAGACACAGCGGGGGACAGAGCGAGGACACAGCGGGACACAGGGGGGACTCAGCGGGGGACACAGCGGGGAAAAAAGAGGGAAACCACGGAACACAGCGGGACACAGTGGGAAACAGCAGTGACCCTGCGGGGACACAGTGGGACACAGCTGGGGACACAGCGGGACACAGAGGGGGACAGAGCGGGAAACACAGGGGGACAGAGCATGGGACACAGCGAGACACAGCAGGGACAAAGCTGGACACAGCGGGGTACACAGAGGGACACAGCGGTGACGCAGCGGGGAAACAGCGTGACACAGCAGGACACAGTGGGACACAGCGGGGGACACAGCAGTACACAACAGGACAAAGCGGAC
>NW_012297648.1:0-4253 GCF_000151885.1 Dipodomys ordii | reverse complement strand
GAAAGAGAAGCAGAAACAGAAGGAGAAGCAAAAATAGAAGCAGAAGAAACCGAAGAAGCAAAAGCAGAACTAAAGCAGAAGGAGAAGCAGGAGAGGCAGAAGAAGCAGAATATGGAGAAGAAGAAGGAGAACCAGAAGGAGAAGCAGAAGCAGAAAGAGAAGCAAAAGCAGAAGGAGAAGCAGAAGAAACAGAAGAAGCAGAATCAGTAGCAGCAGAAGCTGAAGATGCAGAACCAGAAAGAGAAGCAGAAGGAATAGCAGAAGAACGAGAAGGAGAAACAGAAGGAGAAGCAGAAGGAGACGCAGGAAAAGCAGAAGAAACAGAAGCAGACGGAGAAGAAGGAGAAGGAGAAGCCGAAGCAGAAGAAGAAGCAGAAGGAAAAGCACAAGCAGAAGGAGATGCAGAAGGAGAAGCAGGAGATGCAGAAGAAGCAGAAGCAGAAGGATAAGAAGAAGGAGAAGAATCAGAATCAGAAGAAGCAGAAGCAGAAATAGAAAGAGAAGCCGACGAAGAGAAGCAGAACGAGAAGCAGGAGAAGCAGGAGAAGCACAAGCGGGAGAAGCAGAAGCAGAAGAAACAGAAGAAGGAGAAAGAGCAGAAGCAGAAGGAGAAGCAGAAAGAGAAGCAGGAAAAGCAGAAGAAGCAGAAGCAGGAGAAGCAGAAGGAGAAGAAACAGGAGAAGGACAAGAAGCAGAAGCAGAAGGAGAAGCAGAAACAGAAGGAGAAGCCGAAAGAGAAAGAGGGGAAGCAGAAGAAGCAGAATCAGGAGAAGTAGAAGCATAAGAATCCGAAGAAGCAGAAGCAGAACCTGAAGCAGAAGGAGAAGCAGGAGAAGCAGAAGAAGCCGAATCTGGAGAAGCAGAATGAGAAGCTGAAGTAGAAGCAGAAGCAGAATGAGAATCAAAAGCAGAAGGAGAAGCAGAAGAAACAGAAGAAGCAGAAGCAGTAGCAGTTGCAGCAGAAGGAGAAGCAGAAGGAAAAGCATAAGAACGAGAAGGAGAAGGAGAAACAGAAGGAGAAGCAGAAGGAGAATCAGAAGGAGAAGCAGAAGAAGCAGAAGGAGAAGCAGAAGGAGAAACAGAAGCAGAAGAAACATCAGAAAGAGAAGCAGAAGCAGAAGAAGATGCAGAAGGAGAAGCAGGAGAAGCAGAAGAAGCTGAAGCAGAAGGAGAAGTAGAAGAAGGAGAAGGAGAAGGAAGAGCCGCAGAAGCAATAGGAGAAGCAGAAAGAGAAGCAGAAGCATAGTGAGAAGCAGAAAGAGAAGCAGTAGAAGCAGAAGAAGCAGGAAAAGCAGAAGCAGAGGAAAGAGAAGAAGACGAAGAAGAAGAAGAAGAAGCATAAGGAGAAGCATAAGGAGAAGCATAAGGAGAAGTATAAGGAGAAGCAATAGAAGCAGAAGAAGCAGAAGCAGGAGAAGCAGAAGCAGAAGAAAAAGAATAAGCAAAAGAAGCAGAAGCAGAAGCAGTGGGAGCAGCAGAAGAAGGAGAAGGAGCAGCAGAAGGAGAAGTTGAAGCAGAAAGAGAAGCAGAAACAGAAGGAGAACAAGAAGGAGAAGCAGGAGAACCAGAAGAAGCAGGAGAAGAAGAAGCAGAAGAAACAGGAGAAGCCGAAGAAGCAGAAGCAGAATCTGAAGCAGAAGGAGAAACAGAAGAAGCACAATCTGAAGCAGAAGCAGAAGAAACAGAAAGAGTAGAATAAGCAGAAGCAGAAGCACCAGGACAAGCAGAAGAACAAGAAGGAGAAGGCGAAAGAGAAGGATTAGGAGTAGGAGAAGCAAAAGCAGCACGAGAGGTAGGAGAAGCAGGAGAAGCAGAAGCAAGAGAAGCAGAAGAAACAGAAGAACGCAGAAGCAGAATGAGAAGCAGAAGGAGAAATTGAAGCAGAATGAGAAGCAGAAGAAGGAGAAGGAGAAGTAGAAGCAGAAAGAGAAGCAGAACGAGAAGCAGGAGAAGCAGAAGCAGGAGAAGCAGAAGCAGGAGAAGCAGAAACATAAGAAGGAGAAGAAGCAGAAGCAGAAGGAGAAGCAGAAACAGAAGGAAAAGCAGAAAGAGAAGCAGAAGAAGCAGCAGCAGGAGAAGCAGAAGCAGAAGAAGCCGACGAAGCAGAAGCAGAACCTGAAGCAGAAGGAGAAGCAGAAGAAGCAGAATCTGGAGAAGCAGAAGGAGAAGCAGAAGCAGAAAGAGAAGCAAAAGCAGAAGGAGAAGCAGAAGGAGAAGCAGAAGAAACAGAAGAAGCAGAGGCAGTAGCAGAAGAAGCAGAAGATGCAGAAGCAGAAGGAGAAGCAGAAGGAAAAGCAGAAGAACGAGAAGGAGAAGGAGAAAGAGAAACAGAATGAGAAGCAGAAAGAGAAGCAGAAGAAGGAGCAGGAGAAGGAAAAGCAGCAGGAGAAGCAGAAAGAGAAGCAGAAGTAGAAGCAGGAGATGCAGAAACAGGAGAAGCAGAAGCAGAAGAAACAGGAGAAGGACAAGAAGCAGAAGCAGAATGAGAAGCAGAAACAGAAGGAGAAGCAGAAAGAGAAGGAGGGGAAGCAGAAGAAGCAGAAGCAGACGGAGAAGCAGAAGAAAGAGAAGGAGAAGCCAGAGCAGAAGAAGAAGCAGAAGGAAAAGCACAAGCAGAAGGAGATGCAGAAGGAGAAGCAGGAAATGCAGAAGACAAAGAAGCAGAAGGAGAAGAAGAAGGAGAAGAATCAGAATCAGAAGAAGCAGAAGCAGAAATAGAAAGAGAAGCCGACGAAGAGAAGCAGAACGAGAAGCAGGAGAAGCAGAAGAAGCACAAGCGGGAGAAGCAGAAGAATAAGAAACAGAAGAAAGAGAAGGAGCAGAAGCAGGAGAAGCAGAAGGAGAAGCAGAAAGAGAAGCAGGAAAAGCAGAAGAAGCAGAAGCAGGAGAAGCAGAAGGAGAAAAAACAGGAGAAGGACAAGAAGCAGAAAGAGAAGCAGTAGAAGCAGAAGAGGCAGGAAAAGCAGAAGCAGAAGAAAGAGAAGAAGAAGAAGACGAAGAAGAAGAAGAAGCAGAAGCAGCATTAGGAGAAGCATAAGGAGAAGTATAAGGAGAAGCAGTAGAAGCAGAAGAAGCAGAAGCAGGAGAAGCTGAAGCAGAAGAAAAAGAATAAGCAAAAGAAGCAGAAGCAGAAGCAGTGAGAGAAGCAGAAGAAGAAGAAGGAGAAGGAGCAGGAGAAGGAGAAGCAGAAGCAGAAAGAGAAGCAGAAACAGAAGGAGAACAAGAAGGAGAAGCAGAAGAATCAGAAGAAGCAGAAATAGAAGGAGAAGAAGGAGAAGCAGAAGTAGAATCAGAAGAAACAGAAGAAGAAGAAGCAGAAGAAACAGAAGCAAAAGAAACAGAAGAAGGAGAAGAGCAGAAGCAGAAGCAGAAGGAGAAGCAGAAGCAGAAGGAGAAGCAGAAAGAGAAGCAGGAGAAGCAGAAGAAGCAGGAGAAGCAGAAGAAACAGGAGAAGCCGAAGAAGCAGAAGCAGAATCTGAAGCAGAAGGAGAAACAGAAGAAGCACAATTTGAAGCAGAAGCAGAAGAAACAGAAATAGTAGAATAAGCAGTAGCAGAAGCACCAGGACAAGCAGAAGAACAAGAAGGAGAAGGCGAAAGAGAAGGATTAAGAGTAGGAGAAGCAAAACGATAAGCTGAAGCAGAAAGAGACGCAGAAGGAGAAGCAGCACTGAAGTAGGAGAAGCAGGAGAAGCAGAAGCAAGAGAAGCAGAAGAAACAGAAGACGCAGAAGCAGAATGAGAAGCAGAAGGAGAAATTGAAGCAGAAGGAGAAGGAGAAGCAGAAGGAGAAGCTGAAGAAGGAGAAGGAGAAGCAGAAAGAGAAGCAGAAAGAGAAGCAGAAAGAGAAGCACAACGAGAAGCAGGAGAAGCAGAAGCAGAAGAAGCCGAAGAAGCAGAAGCAGAACCTGAAGCCTAAGGAGATACAGGAGAAGCAGAAGAAGCAGAATCTGGAGAAGCAGAAGGAGAAGCAGAAGCAGAAAGAGAAGCAAAAGCAAAAGGAAAACCAGAAGGAGAAGTAGAAGAAACAGAAGAAGCAGAGACAGTAGCAGAAGATGTAGAAGCAGAAGGAGAAGCAGAAGGAAAAGCAGAAGAACCAGAAGGAGAAGGAGAAACAGAATGCGAAGCAGAAAGAGAAGCAGAAGAAGGAGCAGGAGAAGGAAAAGCTGCAGGAGAAGCAGAAAGAGCAGCATAAAGAGAAGCAGTAGATAGCAGAAACAGGAGAAGCAGAAGCAGAAGAAACAGGAGAAGGACA
>NW_012297647.1:0-4254 GCF_000151885.1 Dipodomys ordii | reverse complement strand
GCTGTGTCCTCTGTGTCCCGCTTTGTCCCCGCTGTGTCCTGTGCTGTGTCCTACTGTGTTCCTCGCTGTGATCCGTTGTGTCCCTCTGTGTCCCGCTGTGTGCCCGCTGTGCCCCCTGTGTACCGCTGTGTCCCCGCTGTGTTCCCTGATGTGTCTCCGCTGTGTCCCGCTGTGTCCCCGCTGTGTCCCCGCTGTGTCCCGCTGTGTCCCCAGTGTCCCCGCTGTCCCCCGCTGTGTCCCCGCTGTGTCCCGCTATGTTCCGCGCTGTGTCGTGCTTTCCCCCGGAGTGTCCCCGCTGTCCCCCGCTGTGTTCCCCGCTGTGTCATCGCTGTATCCAACTGTGTCCGGAAAGTGTCCCCACTAAGTCCGCGCTGTGTCCCTCTGTGTAAAGCTGTGTACTCGCTGTGTCTCCGCTTTGTCCCGCTGTGTCCCGCTGTGTCCCCGTTGTCCCCCAGTGTGTCCCGTTGTGTCCACTGCTGTGTCAACTGCTGTGTCCCGCTGTGTCCCGCTGTGTCCTCACCGTGTCCCCGCTGTTTCTTGCTGTATCCTGTTGTGTCCGGCTGTGTCCCCACTGTCTCCCGCTGTGTCCCCTGCTGTGTCCCCGCTGTGTCCCGCTGTGTCCCGTTTTGTCCCGCTGTGTCCCGCTATGTCCCCCACTGTGTCCCGCTGTGTACCGCTGTGTGCCTGCTCTATCCCGGTGTGTCCCACGTTGTGTCCCCCGCTGTGTCCCGCTGAGTTTCCGCTATATCCCGCTGTGTCCCTGCTTTGTCCCCCGCTGCGTCCCTCTGTGTCCCCCGCTGTGTCCCGTTGTGTCCCGCTGTGTCCCGCTGTGTGCTTGCTGTCCCCTTCTGTGTCCCCGCTGTGTCCCCGATGTGTCCCGCTATGTCGCTCTGTGTCCTCGCTCTCCCCCGCTGTGTCCCCGCTGTGTCCCCTGCTGCATCCTGCTGTGTCCCCCGCTGTTTCACCCGCTGTGTCCTGCTGTGTCCCGCTGTGTCCCGCCGTGTGCCTGCTGTCCCCCGCTGTGTCCCCGCTGTGTCTCTCTATGACCCCTGCTGTGTCCACTGTGTCCCCACTGTGTCCCGCTGTGTCCCCGCTGTGTCCCCGCTGTGTCCCGCTGTGTCTCCGCTGTCTGCCGCTGTGTCCACACTGTTTCCCGCTGTGTCCTCGCTGTGTCCCCCGCTGTGTCCCCGCTGTGTCCCGCTGTGTCCCGCTGTGTCCCCTGCTCTGTCCCACTGTGTGCCCAGCAGTGTCCCCCCTGTGTCTCCGCTTTGTCCTCCTGTGATCCGCTGTGTCCTCTCTATGACCCCCGCTGTGTCCGCTGTGTTCCCACTGTGTCCCGCTGTGTCCCCGCTGTGTCCCGATGTGTCCTGCTGTGTTAGCCTCTGTGTCCCACGCTGTGTCCCGCTGTGTCCCCGCTTTGTCCCGCTGTGTCCCCGCTGTGTCCCCGCTGTGTCCCCGCTGTATCCTGCTATGTACCCCGCTGTGTCCCTGCTGTGTCCCCGCTGTGTCCCGCTATGTCCCAATGTGTCCCGCTGTGTGCCGCTGTGTCCCCCGCAGTGTACTTGCTGTGTCCCCTCTGTGTCCCCGCTGAGTCCCACTGTGTCCCGCTGTGTCCCTCTGTGTCCCCGCTCACCCCGCTGTCTCCCGCTGTGTCCCCACTGTGTCGACGCTGTGTCCCGCTCTGTTCTCATTTTGTCCCCGCTTTGTCCCGCTTTGTCCCTCTGTGTCCCGCTGTGTCCCTCTGTGTCCCCGCTCACCCCGCTGTCTCCCGCTCTGTCCCCAGTTGTGTCCCGCTGTGTCCGTGCTGTGTCCCCCGCTGTGTCCCCGCTGTGTCCTGCTGTGTCGCTGCTGTGTCCCGCTCTGTCCCCCGCTGTATCCCGCTGTGTCTTGTTGCGTCCCATGTTGTGTCCCGCTGTGTCCACGCATGTCCCCCGCTGTGTCCCCGCTGTGTCCCGCTGTGTCCCGCTGTGTCCCAGCGTTGTTAACTCTGTGTCTGCCTGTGTCCCGCTGTGTCCCGCTGTGTCCCCCGCTGTGTCCTTGCTGTGTCCCCGCTGTGTCCCGCTGTGTCCCCCGCTCTGTCCTTGCTGTGTCCCCACTGTGTCCCTGATGTTCCCCGCTCTGTCCCACTGTGTCCCGTGGAGTCTCGCTTTGTCCCCCGCTTTGTCTTTCGCTGTGTCCCGCTCTGTCCCCACTGTGTCTTTCAGTGTCCCGCTGTGTCCCCCGCTGGGTCCCGCTGTGTCTCCCTCTTTGTCCCTGCTGTGTTCCACTCTGTCACCCGCTCTGTCACCCGCTGTGTCCCCGCTGTTTCATCGCTGTGTGCCGCTGTGCACTGCTGTGTCCCCGCTGTGTCCCCGATGTGTCCCCGCTGTGTCCTGCTGTGTCCCCGCTGTGTCCCGCTGTTTCCCCGATGTGTCCCCGATGTGTCCCGCTCTGTCCCGCTGTGTCCGCCTCTTTGTCCCCCACTGTGTCCCCCACTGTGTCCCGCTGTGTCCCGCTGTTTCCCGCTGTGTCTCCAGTTGTGTCCCCTGCTGTGTCCTCTGCTGAGTCCCACTATGTCCCGCTGTGTCCCGCTGTGTCCCCGCTGTGTCCCCGCTGTGTCCCACTGTGTCCCGCTGTGTCCCGCTGTGTCCCAGCTTTGTTACCGCTGTGTCTGGCTGTGTCCCGCTGTGTCCCCCGCTGTGTCCCGCTCTGTCACCCGCTGTGTCCCCGCCGTTTCATCGCTGTGTGCCGCTGTGTCCCGCTCTGTCCCCGCTGTGTCCCCGCTGTGTCCCCCGCTGTGTCCCTCTGTGTCACCGCTGTGTCCCACTGTGTCCCGCTGTGTCTCCCAACTGTCCCCCGCTGTGTCCCCGCTTTGTCCCAGCTGTGTCCCGCTGTGTCCCACTGTGTCCCCGCTGTGTCCCGCTGTGTACTGCTGTGTCCCCGCTGAGTCCCTGCTGTGTCCCCCGCTGTATCCTGCTGTGTCCCCGCTGTGTCCCGCTGTGTCTCCCTGCTATCCCCCGCTTTGTCACCGCTGTGTCCCCGCTGTGTCCCTCTGTGTCCGACTGTGTCCCCACTGTCCCCCGCTTTGTCCATGCTGTGTCCCGCTGTGTCCTCGCTGTGTCCCCCGGTCTGTCCCCGCTATGTCGCACTGTGTCCTGCTGTGTCCCGCTTTGTCCCTGCTGTGTCCCCAGCTGTGTCCCGCTGTGTCCACCTCTATGTTCCCCGCTGTGTCCCCCAGTGTCCCTCGCTGAGTCCCACTGTGTCCCGCTGTGTCTCCGGTGTGTCGCGCTGTGTCCGTTGTGTCCCTCTGTGTCCCCTGCTCTATCCCGCTGTGTCCTCGCTGTGTCCCCCGTTGTGTCCTGCTGTGTCCGTGCTGTGTCTCCCGCTGTGTCCCCCACTGAGCCCCACTGTGTCCCGCTGGGTCCCGCTGAGTCCCTGCTGTGTCCCGCTGTGTCCCCCGCTGTGTCCTTGCTGTGTCCCCGCTGTGTCCCCGCTGTGTCCCCGCTGTGACCTCCGCTGTGTCCCCGCTGAGTCCCACTCTGTCCCCACTGTGTCCCGCTGTGTCCCCTGCTGTGTCCTCGCTGAGTCACCACTATGACCCACTGTGTCCCCGCTGTGTCCCACTGTGCCCCGCAGTGTCCTCACTATGTCCCCACTGTGTCCCTCTGTGTGCCCGCTGTGTCGACGCTGTCCCGCTCTGTTCTCACTTTGTCCCCGCTGTGCCCCGCTCTGTCCCGCTGGGTCCCCGCTGTGTCCCGCAGTGTCCCCACTGTGTCCTGCTGTGTTCCGCTGTGTCCTGCTTTGTCCCCCACTGTATCTCGCTGTGTCCCGCTGTGTCCCCGCTCTGTCCCACTGTGTCCCGCTGTGTTCCGCTGTGTCCCAGCTTTGTTACCGCTGTGTCTCCCAACTGTCCCCCTCTGTGTCCCCGATGTGTCCCCGCTGTGTTTCGCTCTGTCCCGCTGTGTCTGCCTCTTTGTCCCCCACTGTGTACCCCACTGTGTCCCGCTGTGTCCCGCTGTTTCCCCCTGTGTCTCCCGTTGTGTCCCCTGCTGTGTCCTCTGCTGAGTCCCACTATGTCCCGCTGTGTCCTGCTGTGTCCCCGCTGTGTCCCGCTGTGTCCCACTGTGTCCCCGCTGTGTCCCGCTGTGTACTGCTGTGTCCCCGCTGAGTCCCTTCTGTGTCCCCCGCTGTATCCTGCTGTGTCTCCCTGCTATCCCCCGCTTTGTCACCGCTGTGTCCCCGCTGTGTCCCTCTGTGTCCCACTGTGTCCCCACT
>NW_012297646.1:0-4254 GCF_000151885.1 Dipodomys ordii | reverse complement strand
TCTTCATCTGCTTTACCTGCTTCACTTTCTGCTTCTCCTTCTGTTTCTCCTTCTCCTTCTTGTTCTTCTGCTTCTCGTTCTGCTTCTGCTACAACTGCTACTGCTTCTATTTTTCTGTTTCTTCTCCTTGTCCTTCTGCTTTTGATTCTCTTTCTGCTTCTGCTTCTCCTTCTGCTTCTCATTCTGCTTCTCCAGATTCTGCTTCTTCTGCTTCTCCAGCTTCTCCTTCTGCTTCAGGTTCTGCTTCTGCTTCTTCGGATTCTTATGCTTCTGCTTCTCCTGCTTCTGCTTCTTCTGCTTCCCCTCCTTCTCTTTCTGCTTCTCCTTCTGTTTCTGCTTCTCCTTCTGCTTCTGCTTCTTGTCCTTCTCCTGTTTCTTCTGCTTCTGCTTCTGCTTCTCCTGTTTCTGCATCTCCTGCTTCTCCTTATGCTGCTCTTTCTGCTTCTCCTGCTGCTTTTCCTTCTCCTGCTCCTTCTTCTGCTTCTCTTTCTGCTTCTCCTTCTGTTTCTCCTTCTTCTTCTAGTTCTTCTGCTTTTCCTTCTGCTTCTCCTTCTACTTCTGCATCTTCTGCTTCTTCTGCTACTGCCTCTGTTTCTTCTGCTTCTCCTTCTGCTTTTGCTTCTCTTTCTGCTTCTGCTTCTCCTTCTGCTTCTCCAGATTCTGCTTCTTCTGCTTCTCCTGCTTCTCCTTCTGCTTCAGGTTCTGCTTCTGCTTCTTCGGCTTCTTCTGCTTCTGCTTCTCCTGCTGATGCTTCTTCTGCTTCTCCTGCTTCTCTTTCTGCTTTTCCTTCTGTTTCTGCTTCTCCTTCTGCTTCTGCTTCTTCTCCTTGTGTTTCTTCTGCTTCTGCTTCTCCTGCTTCTGCTTCTCCTGCTTCTCGTTCTGCTTCTCTTTCTGCTTCTCTTTCTGCTTCTCTTTCTGCTTCTCCTTCTCCTTCTTCTGCTTCTCCTTCTGCTTCTGCTTCTCCTTCTGCTTCTGCTTCAATTTCCCCTTCTGCTTCTCATTCTGCTTCTGCGTCTTCTGTTTCTTCTGCTTCTCCTGCTTCTGCTTCTCCTGCTTCTCCTACTTCTCGTGCTGCTTCTCCTTCTGCGTCTCTTTCTGCTTCTGCATATTCTTTTCCTTCTCCTACTCCTAATCCTTCTCTTTCGCCTTCTTCTGCTTTTCCTGCTTCTCCTAGTGCTTCTGCTTCTGCTTATTCTACTATTTCTGTTTCTTCTGCTTCGGCTTCAGATTGTGCTTCTTCTGTTTCTCCTTCTGCGTCAGATTCTGCTTCTGCTTCTTCGGCTTCTGCTTCTTCTGCTTCTCCTGCTGCTGCTTCTTCTGCTTCTCGTGCTTCTCTTTCTGCTTTCCCTTCTGTTTCTGCTTCTCCTTCTGCTCTGCTTCTTCTCCTTCTTCTGTTTCTTCTGCTTCTGCTTCTCCTGCTTCTTCTGCTTCTCCTGCTTCTCCTGCTTCTCTTTCTGCTTCTACTTCTGCTTCTGCTTCTACTTCTGCTTCTGCTTCTGCTCTTCTCCTTCTTCTGTTTCGTTTGATTCTGTTTCTTCTGCTTCTTCTTCTTTTGTTTCTTCTGACTCTACTTCTGCTTCTCCTTCTTCTCCTATTTCTGCTTCTGCTTCTGATTCTTTTGCTTATTCTTTTTCTTTTGCTTCTGCTCCTCCTGCTTCTGCTTCATTCTGCTCATACTGCTTCTCCTTATTCTTCTCCTTTTGCTTCTTCTTCTTCTTCTTCTTCTTCTTCTTCTTCTTCTTCTTCTTCTTCTTCTTCTTCTTCTTCTTCTTCTTCTTCTTCTTCTTCTTCTTTTTCTTCTTCTTCTTCTTCTTCTTCTTCTTCTTCTTCTTCTTCTTCTTCTTCTTCTTCTTCTTCTTCTTCTCTTTCGTCTGCTTCTGCTTTTCCTGCTTCTTCTGCTTCTACTGCTTCTCTTTCTGCTTCTCATTCTGCTTCTGCTTCTCCTTCTGCTTTTCCTATTGCTTCTGCTGCCCTTCCTTCTCCTTCTCCTTCTCCTACTTCTGTATCTCCTTCTGCTTCTGCTTCTTCTGCTTCTCCTACTTCTCCTTCTGCATCTTCTTCTGCTTCTGCTTCTCCTTCTGCTGCTTCTTCTGCTTCTGCTTCTCCTTCTTCTGCTTCTCCTTCTGATTCTCCTTCTGCTTCTCCTTCTCCTTCTGCTCCTTCTCCTTCTTCTGCTTCTCCCTCTGATTCTGCTTCTTTTGCTTATTCTTTTTCTTCTGCTTCTGCTTCTCCTGCTTCTGCTTCTTTTGCTTCTACTGCTTCTCCTTATGCTTCTCCTTATCCTCCTCCTCCTCTTCCACCTCCTCCTCCTCCTCTTTCTTCTTCTTGTTCTTGTTCTTGTTCTTGTTCTTGTTCTTCTTCTTCTTCTTCTTCTTCTTCTTCTTCTTCTTCTTCTTCTCTTTCTTCTGCTTCTTCTTTTCCTGCTTCTTCTGCTTCTACTGCTTCTCTTTCTGCTTCTCATTCTGCTTCTGCTTCTCCTATTTCTTCTGCGGCTCTTCCTTCTCCTACTTCTACTTCTCCTTCTGCTTCTGCTTCTACTGCTTCTCCTGCTTCTCCTTCTGCATCTTCTTCTGCTTCTGCTTCTCCTTCTGCTGCTTCTTCTGCTTCTGTTTCTCCTTCTGCTTCTCCTTCTGCTTCTTCTGCTTCTGCTTCTCCTTCTGCTTCTTCTGCTTCTTCTTCTGATTCTCCTTCTGCTTCTCCTTCTATTTCTCCTTCTTCTTCTCGTTCTTCTGCTTTTCTTTCTGCTTCTCCTTCTGCTTCTGCTGAAACTGCTACTGCTTCTTCTGTTTCTTCTGCGTCTCCTTCTGCTTTTGATTCTCTTTCAGCTTCTGCTTCTCCTTCAGCTTCTCCTTCAGCTTCTCCAGATTCTGCTTCTTCTGCTTCTCCTGCTTCCGCTTTTGCATCAGGTTTTGCTTCTGCTTCTTCGGATTCTTATGCTTCTGCTTCTCCTGCTTCTGCTTCTTCTGCTTCCCCTCCTCTTTCTGCTTCTCCTTCTGTTTCTGCTTCTCCTTCTGCTTCTGCTTCTTGTCCTTCTCCTGTTTCTTCTGCTTCTGCTTCTCCTGCTTCTTCTGCTTTTCCTGCTTCTCTTTCTGCTTCTCCTTCTGCTTTTCCTTGTCCTTCTGCTTCTGCTCCTTCTCCTTCTTCTCTTTGTTCTTCTTCTGCTTCTCCCGCTTCTGCTTTTTCTGCTTCTCCTGCTTCTCGTTCTGCTTCTCTTCATCGGCTTCTCTTTCTACTTCTGCTTCTTCTGATTCTGCTTCTTCTACTTCTTCTCTCCTTCTGCTTCTGCTTCTTCTGCTTCTCCTGCTTCTCCTTCTGCATCTCCTTCTGCTTGTGCTTTTCGTCTTCTTCTTCTTCTTCTGCTTCTGCTTCTCCTTCTTCTGCTTCTCCGTCTGATTCTGCTTCTTCTGCCTTTCCTGATTCTCCTTCTGCTTCTCCTTCTTCTTCTCTTTCTGTTTCTGCTTCTCGTTCTTCTGCTATTCCTTCTGCTTCTCTTTCTGCTTCGGCATCTTCAGCTTCTTCTGCTACTGCTTCTGCTTCTTCTGTTTCTTCTGCTTCTCCTTCTGCTTTTGCTTCTCTTTCTGCTTCTGCTTCTCCTTCTGGTTCTCCTTCTTCTTCTCCAGATTCTGATTCTTCTGCTTCTCCTGCTTCTCCTTCTGCTTCAGGTTCTGCTTCTGCTTCTTCGGCTTCTTCTGCTTCTATTTCTGCTTCTCCTTCTGTTTCTGCTTCTCTTTCTGCTTCTGTTTCTTCTCCTTCTTCTATTTCTTCTGCTTATGCTTCTGCTGCTTCTCCTGCTTCTCCTGCTTCTCCTTCTGTTTCACTTTATTCTTATCCTTCTGCTTCTCCTTCTCCTTCTCCTTCTTCTGCTTCTCCTTCTGCTTCTGCTTCTCCTTCTGCATCTTCTTCTGTTTCAATTTCTCCTTCTTCTGCTTTTCATTCTGCTTCTGCTTCTCCTGCTTCTGCTTCTTCTGCTTCTCCTGCTTCTCCTTCTCATTCTCCTTCTCTTTCTGCTTCTGCTTATCCTTCTGTTTCTCCTACTCCTAATCTTTCTCTTTCTCCTTCACCTTCTTCTTCTTCTGTTTTTCCTGCTACTTCTTCTTCTGCTTCTTCTTCTTTTTCTGCTTTTTCAGTTTCTTCTGCTTCAGCTTCTGCTTCTTCTGCTTCTCCTTCTGCTTCTGTTTCTCCTTCTGCTTCTGCTCTTCTCCTTCTTCTGTTTCTTCTGTTTCTGCTTCTACTTCTTCTGCTTCTCCTCCTTCT
>NW_012297645.1:0-1935 GCF_000151885.1 Dipodomys ordii | reverse complement strand
TCAGTGATGCTGTGACCTGCTGTGTCCTGCTGTGTCCCCGCTGTCTCCCGCTGTGTCCCCGCTGTATCGACGCTGTGTCCCGCTGGGTCCCGTTGTGTCCTTGCTGTGTTCCCCGCTGTGTCCCGCTGTGTACCCCTCTGTGTCCCCCTCTGTGTCCCGCTGTGTTCCCCGCTGTGTCCCGCTGTGTCCCGCTGTGTCCTGCTGTGTACTGCTGTGTCCCCCACTGAGTCCCACTGTGTCCCCACTGGGTGCCACTTGTGACCCCAGCTGTGTCCCGCTGTGTTCCGCTGTGTCCCCCTCTATGTCATCCGCTGTTTCCTCGCTGTGTCCCCAGCTGTGTCCCGCTGTGTCCTCGCTGTGTCCCCCGCTGTGTCCCGCTCTGTCCTCGCTGTGTCCCCCGCTGTGTCCCGCTGTATCCCCTGCTGTGTCCCGCTGTGTCCCACTGTGTCCGTGCTGTGACCCGCTGTGTCCCGCTGTGTCCCCGCTGTGTCCCCGCTATGTCTCGCTGTGTCCCACGCTCTGTCCCACACTGTGTTCCGCTGTTTCCCCCGCTGTGTCCGGCTGTGTCCCCCGCTGTGTCCCGCTATGTCCCCGCAAGGTCACTTTTGTTTCCCGCTGTGTCCCGCTGTGTTCCGTGGTGTCCCGCTATGTCCCCCACTGTGTCCTCCGCTGTGTCCCGCTGTGTCCTCACTGTGTCTGCCGCTGTGTCCCGCTGTGTATTCCGCTGTGTCCCGCTATGTCCCCGCAGTGTCCCCGCTGTGTCCCGCTGTGTCCCCTGCTGTGTCCCGCTGTGTCCCGCTGTGTATTCCGCTGTGTCCCGCTATGTCCCCGCAGTGTCCCCGCTGTGTCCCGCTGTGTCCCACTGTGTCCCGTGTTGTCCCAGTTTGTCCCCAGATGTGTCCCCCGGTGAGTCCCCGATGTGTCCCCGCTGTGTCTTGCTCTGTCCTCCCTGTGTCCCCCGCTGTGTCCCGCTGTGTCCCCCACTGGGTCCCGTTGTTTCCTACGCTGTGTCTCGATGTGTCCCCGCAGGGTCACCGCTGTTTCCCCTGTGTCCTCGCTGTGTCCCCCGCTGTGTCCTCGCTGTGTCCCCCGATGTATCCCGTTGGGTCCTCAGCTGTGTACCCTGCTGTGTCCCGCTGTGTCCCCGCTGAATCGACGCTGTGTCCCGCTGGGTCCCGCTGTGTCCTCGCTGTGTTCCCCGCTGGGTCCCGCTGTGTACCCCTCTGTGTCCCCCTCTGTGTCCCGCTGTGTCCCACACTGTGTCCCGCTGTGTCCGTTGTATCCCCCGCTGTGTCCCTGCTGTGTCCCCGCTGTGTCCCGCTATGTACTGCTGTGGCCCCGCTGAGTCCCGCTGTGTCCCCGCTGTGTCCCGCTGTGTCCCGGCTGTATCGACGCTGTGTCCCGCTGGGTCCCGCTGTGTCCTCGCTATGTTCCCCGCTGTGTCCCGATGTGTACCCCTCATTGTGTCCCCCTATGTGTCCCGCTGTGTCCCCCACTGTGTCCCGCTGTGTCCCGCTGGGTCCCCCACTGTGTCCCGCTGTGTCCCGCTGTGTCCACTGCTGTGTCCCCACTGTGTCCCACTTTTTCCCCCGCTGTGTCCCGCTGTGTCCTCGCTGTGTCCCACGCTGTGTCCCACTGTGTCCACGCTGTGTCCCCCGCTGTGTCCCGTTGTGTCCCTTGCTGTGTCCTGCTGTGTCGCGCTGAGTCCCGCTGTTTCCCTGCGGTGACCCTCAGTGTCCCCGCTGTGGCCCCGCTGTGTCCAGCTGTGTATACACCACTGTGTCCAGCTTTGTCCCCACTGTGTCTCGCTGTGTCCCACGCTCTGTCCCCCACTGTGTTCCACTGTGTCCCCCGCTGTGTACCGCTGTGTCCCGCTGTGTACTGCTGTGTCACCCTCTGAGTCCCGCTGTGTCCCAGCTTATGTCCCGCTGTGTC
>NW_012297644.1:0-2319 GCF_000151885.1 Dipodomys ordii | reverse complement strand
TGTCCCCGCTGTTTCCCTGCTTGGTCCCGCTGTGTCCCCATGTGTCCTCGCTTGTCCCCCGCTGAGTTCCGCTGTGTCCCCCGCTGTGTACCCCGTTGAGTCCTGCTGTGTCCTGCCTAGTACTCTGCTTTGTCCCGCTGTGTCCCCCTCTGTGTCCCCGCTGTGTCCTGCTGTGTCCCTTGCTGTGTCCGTGCTGTGTCCCACTGTGTCCCCGCTGTGTCCCCCGTTGTGTCCCTCTGTGTCCGCACTGTGTCCCGCTGTGTCCCCCTATGTTCCGCTGTGTCCGGCTGTGTCCTCGCTTGTCCCCTGCTGTGCCCCACTCTGTCCTTGCTGTGTCACTCTGTGTCCAGCTGTGTCCACCGCTCTGTCCCCCGCTGAGTCCCCCGCTCTATCCCCGCTGTGTCCCCGCTGTGTCCCGGCTATGTCCTGCTGTGTCCCGCTGTGTCCCGCTGTGTCCCCTCTGTGTTCCTGTTGTGTCCCCCGCTGTGTCCCGCTGTGTCACGCTGTGTCCCTGCTGTCCCCCTCTGTGTCCCCCGCTGTGTCCCACTGTGTTCCCCGCTGTGCCCCGCTGTGTCCCCCGCTGTGTCCTTCTGTGTCCCCCTCTGTGTCCCTCTGTGTCCACCGCTGTGTCCCCGCTGTGTCCCCGCTGTGTCCTCGCTTTGTTCCCCACTGTGTCCCGCTGTGTCACGCTGTGTTCCCTGCTGTGTCCCACTGTGTCCCGTTGTGTCCTCGCTGTGTCCCCGCTGTGTCCCGCTGTGTCCCCCGCTGTGACCTGCTGTGTCACACTGTGTCCCACTGTGTCCCCGCTGTGTACCCCGTTGTGTCCCTCTGTGTCCGCACTGTGTCCCGCTGTGTCCCCGCTGTGTACCCCTATGTCCCGCTGTGTCCGGCTCTGTCTCCGCTGTGTCCTCGCTGTGTCCCCCGCTGTGTCCCGATGTTTCCCCGCTGTGTCCTGCGCTGTGTCTCGCTGTGTCGCCCGCTGTGTCCCCGTTTGTCCCCCGCTGTGTCCCGTTGTGTCATGCTGTGTTCGCCGCTGTGTCCCGCTGTTTCCTCCACTATGTCCCGCGCTGTTTCCCGCTGTGTCCCCCGCTGTGTCCCACTGTGTCCTGCTGTGTCCCGGTGTGTCCCGTTGTGTCCCGTTGTGTCCTCGCTGTGTCCCACGCTGTGTTCCGCTGTCCTCGCTGTGTCCCCGCTGTGTCCCGCTGTGTCCCTTCGCTGTGTCCTCGATGTGTCCCACTGTGTCCCCGCTGTGTCCCCCGTTGTGTCCCTCTGTGTCCGCACTGTGTCCCGCTGTGTCCCCGCTGTGTCCCCCTATGTTCCGCTGTGTCCGGCTGTGTCCTCGCTTGTCCCCTGCTGTGCCCCACTCTGTCCTTGCTGTGTCCCTCTGTGTCCAGCTGTTTCCCCCGCTCTGTCCCCCGCTGAGTCCCCCGCTCTATCCCTGCTGTGTCCCCGCTGTGTCCCCGCTATGTCCTGCTGTGTCCCGCTGTGTCCCGCTGTGTCCCCGCTGTGTTCCCGATGTGTCCCTGCTGTGTCCCGCTGTGTCCCGCTGTGTCCCTGCTGTCCCCCTCTGTGTCCCCTGCTGTGTCCCACTGTGTTCCCCACTGTGTTCCCGCTGTGTCCCCCACTGTGTCCTTCTGTGTCCCCTCTGTGTCCCTCTGTGTCCACCACTGTGTCCCCGCTGTGTCCCCGCTGTGTCCTCGCTTTGTTACCCGCTGTGTCCCGCTGTGTCCTCGCTGTGTTCCCGCTGTGTCCCGCTGTGTCCCCTGCTGTGACCTGCTGTGTCCCACTGTGTCCCACTGTGTCCCCGCTGTGTACCCCGTTGTGTCCCTCTGTGTCCGCACTGTGTCCCGCTGTGTCCCCGCTGTGCACCCCTATGTCCCGCTGTGTCAGGATCTGTCCCCGCTGTGTCCTCGCTGTGTCCCACGCTGTGTCCCGATGTTTCCCTGCTGTGTCTCGCGCTGTGTCTCGCTGTGTCCCTCTCTGTGTCCCCGTTGTCCCCCGCTGTGTCCCGCTGTGTCATGCTGTGTTCGCCGCTGTGTCCCGCTGTTTCCTCCACTATGCCCCGTGCTGTTTCCCGCTGTGTCCCCCACTGTGTCCCGCTGTGTCCTGCTGTGTCCCGCTGTGTCCCGTTGTGTCCCTTTGTGTCCTCGCTGTGTCCCACGCTGTGTTCCGCTGTGTCCTCGCTGTGTCCCCCGTTGTGTCCTCACTGTGTCCCACGCTGTGTTCCGCTGTGTCCTCCCTATGTCCCCTGCTGTGTCCCTTTGTGTCCCACAGTTGTATACCCCGCTGTGTCCCGCTGTGTGCCCGCTGTATCGACGC
>NW_012297643.1:0-4254 GCF_000151885.1 Dipodomys ordii | reverse complement strand
GGAGAAGCAGAAGAGAAGCAGAAAGAGAAGCAGAACGAGAAGCAGGAGAAGCAGAAGTTGGAGAAGCAGAAGCAGAAGAAACAGAAGGAGAAGAAGCAGAAGCAGAAGGAGAAGCAGAAACAGAAGGAAAAGCAGAAAGAGAAGCAGAAGAAGCAGCAGCAGGAGAAGCAGAAGCAGAAGAAGCCGAAGAAGCAGAAGCAGAATCTGAAGCAGTAGGAGAAGCAGGAGAAGCAGAAGAAGCAGAATCTGGAGAAGCAGAAGGAGAAGCAGAAGCAGAAAGAGAAGCAAAAGCAGAAGGAGAAGCAGAAGGATAAGCAGAAGAAACAGAAGAAGAAGAGGAAGTAGAAGAAGAAGTAGAAGATGCAGAAGCAGAAGGAGAAGCAGAAGGAAAAGCAGAAGAACGAGAAGGAGAAGGAGAAACAGAAGGAGAAGCAGAAAGAGAAGCAGAAGAAGGAGCAGGAGAAAGAAAACAGCAGGAGAAGCAGAAAGAGCAGCAGAAGGAGAAGCAGGAGATGCAGAAACAGGAGAAGCAGAAGCAGAAGAAACAGGAGAAGGACAAGAAGCACAAGCAGAAGGAGAAGCAGAAACAGAAGGAGAAGCAGAAAGAGAAGGAGGGGAAGCAGAAGAAGCAGAAGCAGGAGAAGCAGAAGCATAAGAATCCGAAGAAGCAGAAGCAGAACCTGAAGAAGAAGGAGAAGCAGGAGAAGCAGAAGAAGCAGAACCAGAAGGAGAAGTAGAAGTAGGAGAAGGAGAAGGAAGAGCCGCAGAAGCAATAGGATTAGCAGAAGTAGAAGCAGAAGCAGAATGATAAGCAGAAAGAGAAGCAGAAGAAGCAGGAAAAGAAGAAGCAGAAGAAAGAGAAGAAGAAGAAGAAGAAGAAGAAGAAGAAGAAGAAGAAGAAGAAGAAGAAGAAGAAGAAGAAGAAGAAGAAGAAGATTAAGAAGGAGAAGGAGAAGCATAAGGAGAAGAAGTAGAAGCAGAAGAAGCAGAAGCAGGAGAAGCAGAAGCAGTAGAAAAAGAATAACCATAAGAAGAAGAATCAGAGGGAGAAGCAGAAGAAGGAGAAGGAACAGCAGAAAGAGAAGTAGAAGGAGAATCAGAAGGAGAATCAGAAGAAGGAGTAGCAGAAGCAGAAGAAGAAGCAGAAGGAGAAGCAGAAGCAGAAAAAGATGCAGAACGAGAAGCAGGAGAAGCAGAAGAAGCAGAAGCAGAAGGAGAAGCAGAAGTAGGAGAAGGAGAAGGAGAAGGAAGTGCAGCAGAAGCAATAGGAGAAGCAGAAGGAGAAGCAGAAGCAGAATGAGAAGCAGAAAGAGAAACAGTAGAAGCAGAAGAAGCAGGAAAAGCAGAAGCAGAAGAAAGAAAGGAAGAAGAAGAAGACGAAAAAGAAGGAGAAGAAGAGGAAGAAGAAGAAGCAGCAGCAGCATAAGGGGAATCATAAGGAGAAGCAGTAGAAGCAGAAGCAGGAGAAGCAGAAGCAGAAGAAAAAGAATAAGCAAAAGAAGCAGAAGCAGTGGGAGAAGCAGAAGTAGGAGAAGGAGAAGGAGCAGCAGAAGGAGAAGCAGAAGCAGAAAGAGAAGCCGAAACAGAAGGAGAACAAGAAGGAGAAGCAGGAGAATCAGAAGAACAGAAGTAGAAGCAGAAAGAGGAGAAGAAGGAGAAGCAGAAGTAGAATCAGAAGAAACAGAAGAAGAAGAAGAAGAAGAAGAAACAGAAGCAAAAGAAACAGAAGAAGGAGAAGAGCAGAAGCAGAAGCAGAAGGAGAAGCAGAAGAAGAAGGAGAAGCAGAAAGAGATGCAGGAGAAGCAGAAGAAGCAGGAGAAGCAGAAGCAGAAGAAACAGGAGAAGCCGAAGAAGCAGAAGCAGAATCAGAAGCAGAAGGAGAAACAGAAGAAGCACAATCTGAAGCAGAAACAGAAGAAACAGAAATAGTAGAATAAGCAGAAGCAGAAGCACCAGGAGAAGCAGAAGAAGAAGAAGGAGAAGGCGAAAGAGAAGCATTAGGAGTAGGAGAAGCAAAAGGATAAGCAGAAGCAGAAAGAAACGCAGTAGGAGAAGCAGCACGAGAAGTAGGAAAAGCAGGAGAAGCAGAAGCAGGAGAATCAGAAGAAACAGAAGACGCAGAAGCAGAATGAGCAGCAGAAGGAGAAATTGAAGCAGAAGCAGAAGGAGAAGCAGAAGCAGAAGGAGAAGCAGAAGAAGGAGAAGGAGAAGCAGAAAGAGAAACCGAACGAGAAGCAGGAGAAGCAGAAGCAGGAGAAGCCGAAGAAGCAGAAGCAGAACCTGAAGCAGAAGGAGAAGCAGGAGAAGCAGAAGAAGCAGAATCTGGAGAAGCAGAAGGAGAAGCAGGAGAAGCAGAAGAAACAGAATCTGGATAAACAGAAGCAGAAGGAGAAGCAGAAAGAGAAGCAAAAGCAGAAGGAGAAGCAGAAGGAGAAGCAGAAGAAACAAAAGAAGGAGAGGCAGTAGCAGAAGAAGCAGAAGATGCAGAAGCAGAAGGAAAAGCAGAAGGAAAAGCAGATGAACGAGAAGGAGAAGGAGAAACAGAAGGCGAAGCAGAAAGAGAAGCAGAAGAAGGAGCAGGAGAAAGAAAAGCAGCAGGAGAAGCAGAAAGAGCAGCAGAAGGAGAAGCAGGAGATGCAGAAACAGGAGAAGCAGAAGCAGAAGAAACAGGAGAAGGACAAGACGCAGAAGCAGAGGGAGAAGCAGAAACAGAAGGAGAAGCAGAAGGAGAAGTAGGGGAAGCAGAAGAAGCAGAAGCAGGAGAAGCAGAAGCATAAGAATCCGAAGAAGCAGAAGCAGAACCTGAAGCAGAAGGAGCAGCAGATGAAGCAGAAGAAGCAGAATTTGGAGAAGCAGAATGAGAAGCAGTAGGAGAAGCAAAAGCAAAAAGAGAATCAAAAGCAGAAGGAGAAGCAAAAGAAACAGAAGAAGTAGAAGCAGTAGCAGTTGTAGCAGAAGCAGAACGAGAAGCAGAAGGAAAAGCAGAAGAACAAGAAGGAGAAGGAGAAACAGAAGGAGAAACAGAAGGAGAAGCAGAAAGAGAAGCAGGTAAAGCAGCAGCAGAAGAAGCAGAAGGAGAATCAGAAGGAGAAGCTGAAGGAGGAGAAGGAGAAGCAGAAGAAGATGCAGAAGGAGAAGAAGCAGAAGCAGAAAGAGAAGTAGAAACAAATAGAGAAGCAGAAATAGAAGCAGAAGAAGCCGAAGAAGCAAAAGGAGAACCTGAAGCAGAAGGAGAAGCTAGAGAAGCAGAAGAAGAACAATATGGAGAATAAGAAGGAGAACCAGAAGGAGAAGCAGAAGCAGAAAGAGAAGCAAAAGCAGAAGGAGAAGCAGAAGAAACAGAAGAAGCAAAAGCAGTAGCAGAAGAAGCTGAAGATGCAGCAGCAGAAAGAGAAGCAGAAGGAATAGCAGAAGAACGAGAAGGGAAACAGAAGGAGAAGCAGAAGGAGAAGCAGGAAAAGAAGAAGAAGCAGAAGCAGACGGAGAAGCAGAAGAAGGAGAAAGAGAAGCAGAAGCAGAAGAAGAAGCAGAAGGAAAAGCACAAGCAGAAGGAGATGCAGAAGGAGAAGCAGCAGAAGCAGAAGAAACAGAAGCAGAAGGAGAAGAAGAAGGAGAAGAAGCAGAATCAGAAGAAGCAGAAGCAGAAATAGAAAGAGAAGCCGATGAAGAAAAGAAGAACGAGAAGCAGGAGAAGCAGAAGAAGCAGAAGCGGGAGAAGCAGAAGAAGAAGAAACAGAAGAAGGAGAAGGAGCAGAAGGAGAAGCAAAAAGAGAAGCAGGAAAAGCAGAAGAAGCAGAAGCAGGAGAAGCAGAAGCAGAAAACAGGAGAAGGACAAGAAGCAGAAGCAGGTGGAGAATCAGAAACAGAAGGAGAAGCAGAAAGAGAAAGAGGGGAAGCAGAAGAAGCAGAAGCAGGAGAAGCAGAAGCATAAGAATCCGAAGAAGCAGAAGCAGAACCTGAACCAGAAGGAGAAGCAGGAGAAGGAGAAGAAGCAGAATCTGGAGAAGCAGAATGAGAAGCTGAAGTAGAAGCAGAAGCAGAAGCAGAAAGAGAATCAAAAGCAGAAGGAGAAGCAGAAGAAACAGAAGTAGCAGAAGCAGTAGCAGTAGAAGCAGAAGGAGAAGCAGAAGGAAAAGCAGAAGAACGAGAAGGAGAAGGAGAAACAGAAGGAGAAGCAGAAGGAGAATCAGGAGAAGCAGAAGAAGCAGAAGGAGAAGCAGAAGGAGAAACAGAAGCAGAAGAAGCAGCAGAAGG
>NW_012297642.1:0-4255 GCF_000151885.1 Dipodomys ordii | reverse complement strand
GTCCCGCTGTTTACCCCTCTGTGTCCCCCGCTGTGTCCCGCTGTGTCCCGCTGTGTACTGCTGTGTCCCCCGCTGAGTCCCGCTGTGTCCCCGCTGTGTCCCAATGCGTCCTCTCTGTGTCCCGCGCTGGGTCCCGCTGGGTCCCGCCTGTGTCCCCCGCTGTGTCCCGCTGTGTCCGGCTGTGTCCCGCGCTGTGTCCCCCGCTGTGTCCCCCGCAGTGTCAGCGCTGTGTCCCGCTGTGTCCTCGCTGTGTCCCCTGCTGTCTCCCGCTCTGTACCCCGCTGTGTCTCAAGCTTTGTCCCTGCTGTGTCTCACTGTGTCCCGCTGTGTCCCGCTGTGCCCCCACTGTGTCCCGTTGTGTTCACAGCTGTGTACCACGCTGTGTAATGTTGTGTCCCCGCTGTATCGACGCTGTGTACCGCTGGGTCCCGCTGTGTCCTCGCTGTGTTCCCCGCTGTGTCCTGCTGTTTCCCCCACTGTGTCCCCCGCTGTGTCCCTATGTGTCCCAAGCTTTGTCTCCCTGTGTCCCCGCAGTTTCCCCACTGTGTCCCGCTGTTTCCCACTGTGTTCTGTGGTGTCCCGATTTGTCCCCCGCTGTGTCCCCCGGTGAGTCGCCGCTGTGTCCCCGATTTGTCCCGCTGAGTCCTCCATGTGTCCCCCGCTGTGTCCCGCTGTGTCCGACTGTGTCCCCCTCTGTGTCCCCCGCTGTGTCCCCGCAGTGTCAGCGCTGTGTCCAGCTGTGTCCCCCACTGTGTCCCACTCTGTCCCCCTCTGTGTCCCGCTATGTCCCCCGCTGTGTCCCACTGTGTCCCCGCAGTGTCACTGCTGTTCCATGCTGTGTCCCGCTGTGTTCCGTGGTGTCCCTCTTTGTCTCCCGCTGTGTCCCCCGCTGTGTCCCGCTGTGTCCGACTGTGTTCCGCTCTGTCCCCGCTGTGTCCCGCTGTGTGCCGCTGTGTCCCACTGCGTCCCGCTGTGTCCCGCTGTGCCCCCACTGTGTCCCGTTGTGTCCACAGCTTTGTACCATGCTGTGTAACGCTGTGTCTCCGCTGTATCGACGCTGTGTCCCGCTGGGTCCCGCTGTGTCCTCTCTTTGTTCCCCTCTGTGTCCCGCTGTGTCCCCCGCTGTGTCTCTCGCTGTGTCCCGCTGTGTCCCCGGCTGTGTCCGGCTGTGTCCCGCTGTGTCCCCCGCTGTGTCCTTGCTGTGTCCCCGCTGTGTCCTGCTGTGTCCCGCAGTGTCCCCAGCTGTGTCCCGCTGTGTCACCGCTGTGTCCCTCTTTGTCCTCGCTGTGTCCCCCGCTATGTCCCGCTTTGTGCCTGCTGTGTACCCCGCTGTGTCCTTCTGTGTCCCCTGCTGTGTCCCGCTGTGTCCCCTGCTGTGTCCCCACTGTGTCACGCTGTGTTTCGCTGTGTCCGGCTGTGTCCTCGCTCTGTCTCATTCAGTGTCCTGCTGTGTCCTCCCTGTGTCCCCCGCTGTGTCCCGCTGAGTCCCCTGCTGTGTCCCTCTGTGTCCCGCTGTGTCACGCTCTGTCCCCTCTGTGTCCCTCTGTGTCCAGCTCTGTCCATGTTGTGTGTCCGCTGTGTCCAGCTGTGTACCCTACTGTGTCCAGCTGTGTCCCCGCTGTGTCCCGTGGTGTCCCGCTTTGTCCCCCGCTGTGTCCCGCTGTGTCCCCCCTTGTGTCCCACTGTGTCACCGCTGTGTCCCCCGATGTGTCCCGCTATGTCACCCGCTGTGTCCCGCTGTGTCCCCCACTGTGTTCCTTTGTGTCCCCAGTTATGTACCCCGCTGTGTAACTCTGTGTCCCCACTGTATTGACGCTGTGTCCCGCTGTGTCCCGCTGTGTCCCCCACTGTGTTCCTATGTGTCCCCAGCTGAGTCCCGCTGTGTCCCACTGTGTCCCCTGCTGTGTCCCCCGCTGTGTCCCGCTGTGTCCCCTGCTGTGTCCCCCGCTGTGTCACGCTGTGTCCCAGCTCTGACCGGCGGTGTCCTCGCTGTGTCCCCCGCTGTCTCCCGCTTTGTCCCACGCTGTGTCCCGCTGTGTCCCGCTGTGTCCTCGATGTGTCCCACGCTGGGTCCCGCTGGGTCCCCTCTCTGTCCCCCACTTTGTGCCGCTGTGTACCTCTGTGTCCCCTGCTGTATCCCCCGCTCTGTCCCATGTGTCCCCCGCTGTGTCCCGTTGTGTCCCGCTGTGTCCCCCGCTGAGTCCTGCTGTGTCCCGGCTGTGTCCCGCTGTGTCCTCGCTGTGTCCCCCGCTGTTTGCCGCTTTGTACTCCCTGTGTCCCCCACTGTGTCCTGCTGTGTACCCCGCTGTGTCCCGCTGTGTCCCCTGCTGTGTTCCCGCTGTGTCCCGCTGTGTCCCGCTGTGTCACGCTGTGACCCTGCTGAGTCCCGCTGTGTCCCTGCTGTGTCCCGCTTTGTCATCGCTATGTCCCCCGCTGTGTCCCACTTTGTCCCCCCGTGTCCCCTGCTGTGTCCCTGCTGTGTCCCGCTGTGTTCCGCAGTGTCCCGCTGTGTCCTTGTTGTGTCTCCCGCAGTGTCCCGCAGTGTCCTCGCTGTGTCCCCGGCTGTGTCCTGCTTTGTCCCCCACTGTGTCCCGCTGTGTACCTCTCTGTGTCCCCCGCTGTGTCCCGCTGTGTCCCGCTGTGTACAGTTGTGTTCCCCGCTGTGTTCCCCGCTGTGTCACCGCTGTGTCCCAAATGTGTCCTCGCTGTGTCCCCCGCTGTGTCCCGCTGTGTCCCGCTGTGTCCTCGCTGTGTTCCACTCTGTGTCCCACTGTGTCACCGCTGTGTCCCCAGCTGTGTCCCACTATGTCCCGCTGTGTCCCGCTGTGTCACCTGCTGTGTCCCCCTGTGTCCCCCGCTGTGTCCCGCTGTGTCCCCCCCTGTGCCCCACTTTGTCCCGCTGTGTCCCGCTGTGTCCTGCTGTGTCCCCCGCTTTGTCCCGCTGTGTCCCCACAGTGTCCCCGCTGTGTTTTGCTGTGTTCCACTGTGTCCCGTGGTGTCCCGCTTTGTCCCCCGCTGTGCCCCTGTTGAGTCCCCTCTGTGTCCCCGCTGTGTACCGCTGTGTCCTCACTGTGTCCTCCGCTGTCTCCCGATTTATCCCACGCTGTGTCCCGCTGTGTCCCGCTGTGTCTCCCTGTGTCCCCCGCTGTGTCCCGCTGTGTCCCGCTGTGTCACCCTCTGTGTCCCGCTGTGTCCCCCGCTGTGTCTTCGCTGTGTCTGCCTCTGTCTCCCGCTCTGTCCCCCGCTGTGTCTCACACTTTGTCCCCGCTGTGTCCCGGTGTGTCCTGCTGTGTCCCCCACTTTGTTCCTTTGTGTCCCCAGCTGTGTACTCCGCTGTGTAACGCTGTGTCCCCATTGTATTGACGCTGTGTCCCGCTGGGTCCCGCTGTGTCCTTACTCTGTTCCCCGTTGTGTCCCGCTGTGTCCCCGGCTGTGTCCCCCGCTGTGTCACTCTGTGTCCCCCGCTATGTACCCGCTGTGACCCGATGTGTACCACGCTGTGTCCAGCTCTGTCACCGTTGTGTCCCGCTGTGTTCCTAGATCTGTCCCTCTCTGTGTCGCGCTGTGTTCCCCTCTGTGTCCCGCTGTGTCCTGCTGTGTCCTCGCTGTGTCCCACGCTGTGCCGCACTGTGTCACCGCTGTGTCCCCCGCTGTGTCCTGCTGTGTCCCGCTCTGTCCCCCGCTGTGTCCCGCTGTGTCCTGCTGTGTACTGCTGTGTCCCCCACTGAATCCGCTGTGTCCCCGCTGTGTCCCAATGTGTCCTCGCTGTGTCCCCTGCTGTGTCCCACTGTGTCCCCCCTGTGTCCCCCGCTGTGTCCCGCTGTGTCCCTCTGTGTCCTCTGCTGTGTCCCCTGCTCTGTCTCACTATGTCCCCCGCTGTATCTCGCTGTGTCCCGCTGTTAACTGCTTTGTCACCCGCTGAGTCCCGCTGTGTCCCCGTTGTGTCCCAATGTGTCCTTGCTGTGTCCCCCGCTGTGTCCCGCTGTGTCACTCCTCTGTCCCCCGCTGTGTCCCGCTGTGTCCCTCTGTGTCCCATGCTGTATCCCCTGCTCTGTCCCACTGTGTCCTCCGTTGTGTCCCTGCTGTGTCCCCGCTGTGTCCCACTGTATCCCGCTGTGTCCCCCGCTGAGTCCTGCTGTGTTCCCGCAGTGTCCCGCTGTGTCCTCGAGTGTCCCCAGCTGTGTCCCTCTTTGTACCCCCTGTGTCTCCCGCAGTGTCCCGCAGTGTCCTCTCTGTGTTCCCGGCTGTGTCCCGT
>NW_012297641.1:0-4255 GCF_000151885.1 Dipodomys ordii | reverse complement strand
GGTGCCGCTGTGTCCCCGCTGTGTCCCCGCTGTGCCCTCGCTGTTTCCCGCTGTGTCTACTGCTGTGTCCCCACTGTGTCCCGCTGTGTCTCGCTGTGTCCTGCTGTGTCCTCGCTGTTTCCCATGCTGTGTTCTGCTGTGTCCTCGCTGTGTCCCCCGCTGTGTCCCGTTGTGTACCCAGCTGTGTACCCCGCTGTGTCCCGCTTTGTCCCCGCTGTATCGACGCTGTGTCCCGCTTGTTCCCGCTGTGTCCTCGCTGTGTTCCCCACTGTGTCCCGCTGTTTACCCCTCTGTGTCCCCCGCTGTGTCCCTCTGTGTCCCGCTGTGTACTGCTGTGTCCGCCGCTGAGTCCCGCTGTGTCCCCGCTGTGTCCCAATGTGTCCTCACTGTGTCCCTTGCTGGGTCCCGCTGGGTCCCCCCTGTGTCCCCCGCTGTGTCCCGCTGTGTCCGGCTGTGTCCCCCGCTGTGTCCCCCGCTGTGTCCCCCGCAGTGTCAGCGCTGTGTCCCGCTGTGTCCTCGCTGTGTCCCCTGCTGTCTCCCGCTCTGTACCCGCTGTGTCTCAAGCTTTGTCCCCGCTGTGTCCCACTGTGTCCCGCTGTGTCCCGCTGTGCTCCCACTGTGTCCCGTTGTGTTCACAGCTGTGTACCACGCTGTGTAACGCTGTGTCCCCGCTGTATCGACGCTGTGTACCGCTGGGTCCCGCTGTGTCCTCGCTGTGTTTCCGGCTGGGTCCCGCTGTGTCCCCCACTGTGTCCCCCCGCTGTGTCCCTATGTGTCCCAACCCTTTGTCCCCTGTGTCCCCGCAGTTTCCCCACTGTGTCCTGCTGTTTCTCACTGTGTTCTGTGGTGTCCCGCTTGTCCCCAGCTGTGTCCCCCGGTGAGTCGCCGTTGTGTCCCCGCTTTGTCCCGCTGAGTCCTCCATGTGTCCCCCGCTGTGACCCAATGTGTCCCCCGCTGTGTCCCGCTGTGTCCACTGCTGGGACCCGGCTGTGTCCCGCTGTGTCCCGCTGTGTCCTCACAGTGTCCCACTCTGTGTTCCGCTGTGTCCTCGCTGTGTCCTCCGCTGTGTCCCGCTGTGTCCCCTGCTGTGCCCTGCAGTGTCCCGCTCTGTCCCGCTGTGTCCTCGCTGTGTCCCGCTGTGTCCCGCTGTGTCCCCCACTGTTTCCCCTGCTGTGTCCGGCTGTGTCCCCCACTGTGTCCCACTCTGTCCCCCTCTGTGTCCCTCTGTGTCCCCCGCTGTATCCCACTGTGTCCCCGCAGTGCCACTGCTGTTTTCTGCTGTGTCCTGCTTTGTCCCCTGCTGTGTCCCCGCAGGTTCACCGCTGTTTCACGCTGTGTCCCGCAGTGTTCCGTGGTGTCACGCTTTGTCCCCCGCTGTGGCCCCCCCTGAGCCACCTCTGTGTCCCCGCTGTGTCCCGCTGTGTCCTCGCTGTGTCCGCCTCTGTCTCCCTCTCTGTCCACCGCTGTGTCTCACGCTTTGTCCCCGCTGGGTCCCGCTGTGTCCCGCAGTGTCCCCAGCTGTGTCCCGCTGTGTCACCGCTGTGTCCCGCTTTGTCCTCGCTGTGTCCCCCTCTGTGTCCCGCTTTGTCCCTGCTGTGTACCCCGCTGTGTCCCTGTGTGTCCCCCGCTGTGTCCCGCTGTGTCCCCTGCTGTGTCCCCACTGTGTCACGCTGTGTTTCGCTGTGTCCGGCAGTGTCCTCGCTCTATCTCCCTCAGTGTCCAGCTGTGTCCTCCCTGTGTCCCCCGCTGTGTCCCGCTGAGTCCCCTGCTGTGTCCCGCTGTGTCCCGCTGTGTCACGCTCTGTCCCCTCTGTGTCCCTCTGTGTCCAGCTCTGTCCCTGTTGTGAGTCCGCTGTGCCCCGCTGTGTACCCTTCTGTGTCCAGCTGTGTCCCCTCTGTGTCCCGCTGTGTCCCTTCTCTTTCCCCCGCTGTCCACCGCTGTGTCCCCCGGCTGTGTCCCGCAGTGTCCCCGCTGTGTCCCGCTGTGTCCTACTGTGTCCCGTGGTGTCCCGCTTTTTCCCCTCTATGTCCCCTGCTGAGACCCCTCTGTGTCCCCGCTGTGTCCAGCTGTGTCCTCGCTGTGTCCTCCGCTGTCCCCCGCTTTGTCCCATGCTGTGTCCTACTGTGTCCCACTGTGTCCCTGCTGTGTCCCCCGCTGTGTCCTGCTGTGTCCCTCTGTGTCCCCCGCTGTGTCCTGCTGGGTCCCGCTGTGTCCCCGCTGTGTCCCTGCTGTGTCCGGCTGTGTCCCCTGCTGTGTCCCGCTGGGTCCCGCTGGGTCCCCCGCTTTGTCCCGCTGTGTCCCCGCAGGTTCACTGCTGTTTCACGCTGTGTCCTGCTGTGTTCCGTGGTGTCCCGCTTTGTTCCCCGCTGTGTCCCGCTGTGTCCACTGCTGGGTCCCCGCTGGGTCCCAGCTGGGGCCCGCTGTGTCTCGCTGTTTCCCGCTGTGTCCTCGCTTTGTCCCATGCTGTGTTCCGCTGTGTCTTCCCTGTGTCCCCCGCTGTGTCCCGCTGTGTCCCCTGCTGTGCCCCGCAGTGTCCCGCTGTGTCCCGCTGTGTCCTCGCTGTGTCCCACTGTGTCCCCGCTGTTTCCCCGCTGGGTCCTGCTGTGTCCCGCTGGGTCCCGCTGGGTCCCCTGCTCTGTCCCGCTGTGTCCCCGCTGTGTCCCGCTGTGTCCCCGCAGGTTCACCGCTGTTTCACGCGGTGTCCCGCTGTGTTCCATGGTGTCCCGCTTTGTCCCCCGCTGTGGCCCCCCCTGAGCCACCTTTGTGTCCCTGCTGTGTCCCGCTGTGTCCTCGCTGTGTCCGCCTCTGTCTCCCGCTCTGTCCACCGCTGTGTCTCACGCTTTGTCCCCGCTGGGTCCCGCTGTGTCCCGCTCTGTTCCCCACTGTGTCCCCCGCTGAGTCCTCTATGTGTCGCCGCTGTTTCCCGCTGTGTCCTCACTGTGTCCCCTGCTATCTCCCACTTTGTCCCACGTTGTGTCCCGCTGTGTCCCGCTGTGTCCTCGCTGTGTCCCCCGCTGTGTCCTGCTGTGTTCCCGCTGTGTCCCAAGCTGTGTCCCGCTGTGTGCCCCGCTGTGTCCTGCTGAGTCCCGCTGTGTCCCCGCTGTGTCCCCGCTGTGTCCTCGCTTTGTTCCCCGCTGTGTCCCGCTGTGTCCCCCGCTGTGTCCCGCTGTGTCTACTGCTGTGTCCCCACTGTGTCGCTCTGTGTCTCGCTGTGTCCCGCTGTGTCCTCGCTGTTTCCCACGCTGTGTTCTGCTGTGTCCTCGCTGTGTCCCCCGCTGTGTCCCGTTGTGTACCCAGCTGTGTACCCCGCTGTGTCCCGCTGTGTCCCCGCTGTATCGACGCTGTGTCCCGCTTGGTCCCGCTGTATCCTCGCTGTGTTCCCGCAGTGTCCCGCTGTTTACTCCTCTGTGTCCCCCGCTGTGTCCCGCTGTGTCCCGCTGTGTACTGCTGTGTCCCCTGCTGAGTCCCGCTGTGTCCCCGTTGTGTCCCAATGTGTCCTCGCTGTGTCCCGCGCTGGGTCCCGCTGTGTCCCCCCTGTATCCCCCGCTGTGTCCCGCTGTGTCCGGCTGTGTCCCCCGCTGTGTCCCCCGCTGTGTCCCCCGCAGTGTCAGCGCTGTGTCCTGCTGTGTCCTCGCTGTGTCCCGCTGTGTCTCGCTGTGCCCTCACTGTGTCCCGTTGTGTTCACAGCTGTGTACCACGCTGTGTAACGCTGTGTCCCCGCTGTATCGACGCTGTGTACCGCTGGGTCCAGCTGGTCCTCGCTGTGTTCCCCGCTGTGTCCCGCTGTGTCCCCCACTGTGTCCCCCGCTGTGTCCCTATGTGTCCCATGGTTTGTCCCCCTGTGTCCCCCCTGTGTCCCCGCAAAATAAAAAAAGTGTCCCGCTGATTCACACTGTGTTCTATGGTGTCCCGCTCAGTCCCCCATGTGTCCCACGAAAGGTCCCCCTGTGTCCCGCTGAGTCCCCCTCTGTGCTCCCCGGGAAAAAGCAGTGAAAACCGCAAAATCAACGCTGTGTACCGCTGTGTCCTCGTCATGTTACCCGCTGTCTCCCGCTCTGTACCCCGACGTGTCTCAAGCTTTGTCCATGCTGCATCCCACTGTGAGACGCTGTGTCCCGCATGTGCCCCCACAGTGTCCCGTTGTGTTCACAACTGTGTACCACGCTGTGTAACGCTGTGAAACAGATGTATTGAAGATGAGTCACAAAGGATCACAATGAATACTTGCTGTTATCCCCACTGTGTCCCGAAGTAT
>NW_012297640.1:0-4256 GCF_000151885.1 Dipodomys ordii | reverse complement strand
TCACCGCTGTGTCCCCCGCTTTGTCCCGCTGTGTCGACGCAGTGTTCCCTCTGTGTCCTGCTGTGTCACACTCTCTCCCATGGTGTCCCGCTTTTTCCCCTGCTGTTTCCCCCGCTGAGTCCCCTTTGTGTCCCCATTGTGTCCCACTGTGTCCCGCTGTGTCCTAGCTGTGTCCCCCGCTGTGTCCCGCTGTATCCCAGCTGTGTCCCAAGCTGTGTCCCGCTGTGTCCCGCTGTGTACCCCGCTGTGTCCCGCTATGTTCCCGCAGTGTCCCCACTGTGTCCTGCTGTGTCCCACTGTGTCCTCGCTGTGTCCCCCGCTGTGTCCCGTTGTGTCCCCAGCTGTGTACCCCGCTGTGTACCGCTGTGTCCCTGCTGTTTCGATGCTGTGTCTTGCTGTGTCCCACTGTGTCCTCGCTGTGTCCCCCACTGTGTTCTGCTGTGTCACCCGCTGTGTCCCGCTGTGTCCCCCGCTGTGTCCCGCTGCGTCCCCGAAGGGTCACCGCTGTTTCGCGCTGTGTCCGGCTGTGTTGTGTGGTGTCCCGCTTTGTCCCCCGCTGTGTCCCCAGCTGAGTCCCCGCTTTGTCCCCGCTGTGTCCTGCTGTGTCCCGCTGTGTGCCCCGCTGTGTCCTGCTGGGTCCCGCTGTGTCCCCCGCTGTGTCTCCGCTGTGTCCTGCTGTGTCCCCCGCTGTGTCCCCGCTGTGTCCCGCTGTGTCCCCCGCTGTGTCCCGCTGTGTCCCGCTGTGTCCCCCGCTGTGTCCCACTGTGTCCCCCGCTGTGTCCTGCTGTGTCCACTGCTGTGACCCCGTTGTGCCTTGCTGTGTCCCCCACTGTCCCCCGCTGTGTCCTTGCTGTGTCCCTCTGTGTCCCGCTGTGTCCGAAGTGTCCCCAGCTGTGTCCCGCTGTGTCACCGCTGTGTCCCGCTGTGTCCTCGCTGTGTCCCCCGCTGTGTCCTTCTTTGTCCCTGCTGTGTACCCCGCTGTGTCCCGCTGTGTCCCCCACTGTGTCCCGCTGTGTCCCCTGCTGTGTCCCCACTGTGTCACGCTTTGTTTCGCTGTGTCCGGCTGTGTCCTCGCTCTGTCTCCCTCAGTGTCCACCTGTGTCACGCTCTGTCCCCTCTGTGTCCCTCTGTGTCCAGCTCTGTCCCCGCTGTGTGTCCGCTGTGTCCCGCTGTGTACCCTTCTGTGTCCAGCTGTGTCCCCTCTGTGTCCCGCTGTGTCCATTCTCTGTCCCCCGCTGTCCACCGCTGTGTCTCCCGACTGTGTCCCACAGTGTCCCCGCTGTGTCCCGCTGTGTCCAGCTGTGTCCTCGCTGTGTCCTCCGCTGTCTCCCGCTTTGTCCCACGCTGTGTCCTACTGTGTCCCACTGTGTCCCTGCTGTGTCCCCCGCTGTGTCCCGCTGTGTCCCGCTGTGTCCCCCGCTGTGACCTGCTGTGTCCCGCTGTGTGCCCGCTGTGTCCCCGCTGTGTCCCGCTGTGTCCCCGCAGGTTCACCGCTGTTTCACGCTGTGTCATGCTGTGTTCCGTGGTGTCCCGCTTTGTCCCCCGCTGTGTCCCGCTGTGTCCACTGCTGAGTCCGCGCTGGGTCCCGCTGTGTCTCGCTGTTTCCCGCTGTGTCCTCGCTTTGTCCCATGCTGTGTTCCGCTGTGTCCTCCCTGTGTCCCCCGCTGTATCCCGCTGTCTCCCCCGCTGTGCCCCGCAGTGTCCCGTTGTGTCCTGCTGTGTCCTCGCTGTGTCCCACTGTGTCCCCGCTGTTTCCCCGCTGGGTCCTGCTGTGTCCCGCTGTGTCCCGCTGGGTCCCCCGCTTTGTCCCGGTGTGTCCCCGCAGTGTCCCCGCTGTGTCCTGCTGTGTCCCACTGTGTCCTGTGGTGTCCCGATTTGTCCCCCGCTATGTCCCCTGCTGAGTCCCCTCTGTGTCCCCGCTGTGTCCAGCTGTGTCCCCCGCTGTGTCCCACTGTGTCCCCCGCTGTGTCCTGGTGTGTCCCTCTGTGTCCTGCTGGGTCCCGCAGTGTCCCCGCTGTGTCCCTGCTGTGTCCCGCTGTGTTCCCCGCTGTGTCCCGCTGTGTCCCCGCAAGTTCACCGCTGTTTCACGCTGTGTCCCGCTGTGTTCCGTGGTGTCCCGCTTTGTCCCCCGCTGTGGCCCCCCTGAGCCAACTCTGTGTCCCTGCTGTATCCCGCTGTGTCCTCGTTGTGTCCGCCTCTGTCTCCTGCTCTGTCCACTGCTGTGTCTCATGCTTTGTCACCGCTGGGTCCCGCTGTGTCCCGCTCTGTCCCCCACTGTGTCCCCCGCTGAGTCCTCTATGTGTCGCCACTGTGTCCCGCTGTGTCCTCACTATGTCCCCTGCTATCTCCCGCTTTGTCCCACGATGTGTCCCGCTGTGTCCCGCTGTGTCCCGCTGTGTCCTCGCTGTGTCCCCTGCTGTGTCCCGCTGTGTCTCGCTGTGTTCCGCTGTGTCCTCGTTGTTTCCCACGCTGTGTTCTGCTGTGTCCTTGCTGTGTCCCCCGCTGTGTCCCGTTGTGTACCCAGCTGTGTACCCCGCTGTGTCCCGTTGTGTCCCCGCTGTATCGACGCTGTGTCCCGCTTGGTCCCGCTGTGTACTCGCTGTGTTCCCCGCTGTGTCCCGCTGTTTACCCCTCTGTGTCCCCCGCTGTGTCCCGCTGTGTCGCGCTGTGTACTGTTGTGTCCCCCGCTGAGTCCCGCTGTGTCCCCTGGCTGTGTCCCGCAATGTCCGCGCTGTGTCCCGCTGTGTCCTACTGTGTCCCGTGGTGTCCCGCTTTTTCCCCTCTATGTCCCCTGCTGAGTCCCCTCTGTGTCCCCGCTGTGTCCAGCTGTGTCCGCGCTGTGTCCTCCGCTGTCTCCCGCTTTGTCCCACGTTGTGTCCTACTGTGTCCCACTGTGTCCCTGCTGTGTCCCCCGCTGTGTCCCGCTGTGTCCCGCTGTGTCCCCCGCTGTGTTCTGCTGGGTCCCGCTGTGTCCCTGCTGTGTCCGGTTGTGTCCCCCGCTGTGTCCCGCTGGTTCCCGCTGTGTCCCTCGCTGTGTACCGCTGTGTCCCCGCAGGTTCACCGCTGTTTCACGCTGTGTCTTGCTATGTTCCGTGGTGTCCTGCTTTGTCCCCCGCTGTGTCCCGCTGTGTCCACTGCTGGGTCCCCGCTGGGTCCCGCTGTGTCTCGCTGTTTCCCGCTGTGTCCTCGCATTGTCCCATGCTGTGTTCCACGGTGTCCTCCCTGTGTCCCCCGCTGTGTCCCGCTGTGTCCCCCGCTGTGCCCCGCAGTGTCCCGCTGTGTCCCGCTGTGTCCTCGCTGTGTCCCACTGTGTCCCCGCTGTTTCCCCGCTGGGCCCTGCTGTGTCCCGCTGTGTCCCGCTGGGTCCCCCGCTTTCTCCCGCTGTGTCCCCGCAGTGTCCCCGCTGTGTCCCTCTGTGTTCCACTGTGTCATGTGGTGTCCCGCTTTGTCCCCCGCTATGTCCACTGCTGAGTCCCCTCTGTGTCCCCGCTGTGTCCCGCTGTGTCCCCCGCTGTGTCCCGCTGTGTCCCCCGCTGTGTCCCTCGCTGTGTCCCCCTCTGTGTACCGCTGTGTCTCGCTGTGTCTTCCACTGTGTCCTTGTTGTGTCCCTGCTGGGTCCCGCTGTGTCACCGCTGTGTCCCGCTGTGTCCCCGCTCTATAAACGCTGTGTCCCGCTGTGTCCTCGCTTTATCCCATGCTGTGTTAAGCTGTGTCCTCCCTGGGTCCCCCGCTGTGTCCCGCTGTGTCACCCGCTGTGCCCCGCAGTGTCCTGCTGTGTCCCGCTGGGTCCCTCGCTGTGTCCCGCTGTGTCCCCCGCTGTGCCCCGCAGTGTCCCGATGTGTCCCGCTTTGTCCCCCACTGTGTCCCCCGCTGAGTCCTCTATGTGTCGCCGCTGTGTCCTCTGTGTCCTTGCTGAGTCCCCTGCTGTCTCCCGCTTTGTCCCACGCTGTGTCCCACTGTGTCCCACTGTGTTATAACTAAAAACCACAGCTAAGTCCTTATATGTACCGATGTGTGCCCCGCTGTATCCCACTATGTTACCCGAATGTCACAGCTGTGTCCTCTCTGTTATACCCAGCTATGTCCCGTTGATACCACCACCATGGACTCACAGTGTCAACTGCTGAAACCACAAAGAGTACACCTTTTGCCACACTATGGACACGCAAGGAAACCACGCAATATCAAAAGCTGGAATTCAGACTACAGCATCTCTGTGTCCCCAGAATGGGTCCACGTAATGAAAACTAAATAAA
>NW_012297639.1:0-4256 GCF_000151885.1 Dipodomys ordii | reverse complement strand
GAAGCAGAAGGAGAACCAGAAGCAGAAGGAGAAGCAGAAGAAGCAGAAGCTGAAGCCGAGAAACTGAAAAGCAGAAAAGAGAAGAGCAGAAGAAGAAGAAGCAGGAAAAGCAGAAGAAGAAGAAGGAGAAAGAGAAGGATTAGGAGTAGGAGAAACAGACGGATAAGCAGAAGCAGAAAGAGAAGGGGATGGAGAAGGAGAAGCAGGAGAAGCAGAAGAAGCAGAAGCAGGAGAAGCAGAAGCAGAATGAAAAGCAGAAGAAGGAGAAATTAAAACAGAAGAAGATGAAGAAGGAGAAGCAGAAGCAGAAGCAGAAGCAGAAGGAGAAGCAGAAAAAGGAGAAGGAGGAGTAGCAGAAGGATAAGAATAAAGAGAAACAGAAGGAGAAGCAGGAGAAGCAGGAGAAGCAAAAGCAGAAGAAATAGAAGAAGGAGAAGAAGCAGAAAGAGAAGCAGAAACAGAAGGAGAAGCAGAAATAGAAGCAGAAGAAGCCGAAGAAGCAGAAGCAGAACCTGAAGCGGAAGGAGAAGCAGAAGAAGCAGAATCTGGAGAAGAAGAAGGAGAACCAGAAGGAGAAGCAGAAGCAGAAAGAGAAGCAAAAGCAGAAGGAGAAGCAGAAGAAACAGAAGAAGCAGAAGCAGTAGCAGAAGGAGCTGAAGATGCAGAAGCAGAAAGAGAAGCAGAAGGAATAGCAGAAGAACGAGAAGGAGAAGGAGAAACAGAAGGAGAAGAAGAAGGAGAAGCAGAAGGAGAATCAGGAAAGGCAAAAGAAGCAGAATCAGACGGAGAAGCAGGAAAAGCAGAAGAAGCAGAAGCAAAAGGAGAAGCAAAAGAAGGAGAAGGAGAAGCAGAGGCAGAAGAGGAAGCATAAGACAAGCACAAGCAGAAGGAGATGCAGAAGGAGAAGCAGAGAAGCAGAAGAAGCAGAAGCTGATGAGAAGCAGAAGTAGAGAAGGAGAAGGAGGAGAAGCAGAAGCAGAAGAGAAGCAGAGCGGATGAGAAGCAGAAAGAGAAGCAGGAGAAGCACAAGAAGCAGAAGCAGGAGAAGCTGAAAGAGAAGAAGCAGAAGAAGCAGAAAAAGAAGCAGAAGTAGAAGCAGAAGCAGAAGGAGAAACAGCAGCAGAAGTAGAACCAGAAATTCAGGCAGGAGAAACAGAAGAAGCAGAAGCATAAGGAGAAGCAAAAAGAGAAGCAGAAGGAGAAGTAGAAGAAGCAGCAGAAGGAGAAGCAGCAGAAGAAGCAGAAAAACAAGCAGGAGAAGCAGAAGCAGAAAGAGAAGTAGAAGCAGAAGAAGCAAAAGCAGAAGCAGAGGGAGAAACAGAAGAAGGAGAAGGAGCAGCAGAAGGTGAAGCAGAAGCAGAAGAACAAGAAGAAGCATAAGAAGCAGAAGCTGAAGCAGAGGGAGAAACAGAAGAAGGAGAAGGAGCAGCAGAAGGTGAAGCAGAAGGAGATGAAGAAGCAGAAAGAGAAGCAGAAACAGAAGGAGAAGAAGAAGGATTAGTTGGAGAATCAGAAGAAGCAGAAGTTGAAGCAGAAAGAGAAGCAGAAGGAGAAGGAGAAGCAGAAGCAGAGGAAAGGAAGGAGAAGCAGAATAAGCAGCAGCGGGAGAAGCAGCAAAAGAAGAAGAAACAGAAGAAGGAGAAGGAGCAGAAGGAGAAGCAGAAGCAGAAGGAGAAGCAGAAAGAGAAGCAGAAGAAGCAGTAGCAGGAGAAGCAGAAGCAGAAGAAACAGAAGAAGCCGAAGAAGCAGAAGCAGGACCTGAAGCAGAAGAAACAGAACAAGCAGAAGAAGCAGAAGCAGAAGCAGAACGAGAAGCAGAAGAAGAAGAAGGAGAAGGAGAAAGAGAAGGATTACGAGTAGGAAGAGCAGGAGGAGAATCAGAAGCAGAACGAGAAGCAGAAGGAGCAGCAGAAGGAGAAGCAGAAGGAGAAGCAGAAGGAGATGCAGAAGAAGGAGAAGCAGAAGCAGAAGAAGCAGCAGAAGGAGAAGCAGAAGCAGAAGAAGATGCAGAAGGAGAAGCAGGAGAAGCAGAAGAAGCAAAAGCAGGAGAAGCAGAAGTAGGAGAAGGAGAAGGAGAAGGAAGGGCAGCAGAAGGAATAGGAGAAGCAGAAGGAGAAGCAGAAGCAGAATGAGAAGCAGAAAGAGAACCAGTAGAAACAGAAGAAGCAGGAAAAGCAGAAGCAGCCGAAAGAGAAGAAGAAGAAGAAGAAGAAGAAGAAGAAGAAGAAGAAGAAGAAGAAGAAGAAGAAGAAGAAGAAGAAGAAGAAGAAGAAGAAGAAGAAGAAGAAGAAGAAGAAGCATAAGGAGAAGCAGTAGAAGCAGAAGAAGCAGAAGCAGGAGAAGCAGAAGATAAAGAATAAGCAAATGAAGCAGAAGCAGAAGCAGAGGGAGAAGGAGAAGAAGGAGAAGAAGGAGCAGCAGAAAGAGAAGCAGAAGCAGAAAGAGAAGCAGAAACAAAAGGAGAACAAGAAGGAGAAGCAGGACAATCAGAAGAAGCAGAAGTAGAAGCAGAAAGAGGAGAAGAAGGAGAAGCAGAAGTAGAATCAGAAGAAGCAGAAGAAGAACAAGCAGAAGAAACAGAAGCAAAAGAAACAGAAGAAGGAGAATTGCTGAAGCAGAAGCAGAAGGAGAAGCAGAAGCAGAAGGAGAAGCAGAAAGAGAAGCATGAGAAGTAGAAGAAGCAGGAGAAGCAGAAGCAGAAGAAACAGGAGAAGCCGAAGAAGCAGAAGCAGAATCTGAAGCAGAAGGAGAAACAGAAGAAGCACAATCTGAAGCAGAAGAAACAGAAATAGTAGAATAAGCAGAAGCAGAAGCAGCAGGAGAAGCAGAAGCAGAAGACGGAGAAGGCAAGAGAGAAGGATTAGGAGTAGGAGAAGCAAAAGGATAAGCAGAAGCAGAAAGAGAAGCAGAAGGAAAAGCAGCACGAGAAGTAGGAGAAGCAGGAGAAGCAGAAGCAGGAGAAGCAGAAGAAACAGAACACGCAGAAGCAGAATGAGAAGCAAAAGGAGAAATTGAAGGAGAAGCAGAAGAAGGAGAAGGAGAATCAGAAAGAGAAGCAGGAAGAGAAGCAGAACGAGAAGCAGGAGAAGCAGAAGCAGGAGAAGCAGAAGCAGGAGAAGAAGCAGAAGGAGAAGCAGAAACAGAAGGAAAAGCAGAAAGAGAAGCAGGAGAAGCAGAAGAAGAAGCAGCAGGAGAAGCACAAGCAGAAGAAGCCGAAGAAGCAGAAGCAGAATATGAAGCAGAAGGAGAAGCAGGAGAAGCAGAAGAAGCAGAATCTGGAGAAGCAGAAGGAGAAGCAGAAGCAGAAAGAGAAGCAAAAGCAGAAGGAGAAGCAGAAGGAGAAGCAGAAGAAACAGAAGAAGCAGAGGCAGTAGCAGAAGAAGCAGAAGATGCAGAAGCTGAAGTAAAAGCAGAAGAACGAGAAGGAGAAGGAGAAGGAGAAACAGAAGGAGAAGCAGAAAGAGAAGCAGAAGAAGGAGCAGTAGAAGGAAAAGCAGCAGGAGAAGCAGAAAGAGCAGCAAAAGGAGAAGCAGGAGATGCAGAAACAAGAGAAGCCGAAGCAGAAGAAACAGGAGAAGGACAAGAAGCAGAAGGAGAAGCCGAAGCAGAAGGAGAAGCAGAAAGAGAAGGAGGGGAAGCAGAAGAACCAGCAGCAGGAGAAGCAGAAGCATAAGAATACGAAGAAGCAGAAGCAGAACCTGAAGCAGAAGGAGAAGCAGGGAAGCAGAAGAAGCAGAATCTGGAGAAGCAGAATGAGAAGCTGAAGGAGAAGCAGAAGCGGAAAGAGAATCAAAAGCAGCAGGAGAAGCAGAAGAAACAGAAGAAGCAGAAGTAGTAGCAGTTGCAGCAGAAGCAGAAGGAAAAGCAGAAGAACGAGAAGGAGAAGGAAAAACAGAAGCAGAAGCAGAAGGAGAATCAGAAGGAGAAGCAGCAGAAGCGAAGGAGTAGCAGAAGGAGAAGCAGAAGCAGAAGAAGCAGCAGAAGGAGAAGAAGAAGCCGAAGAAGATGCAGAAGGAGAAGCAGAAGAACCAGACGCAGAAGAAGAAGTAGAAGTAGGAGAAGGAGAAGGAAGAGCAGCAGAAGCAATAGGAGAAGCAGAAGGAGAAGCAGAAGCAGAATAAGAAGCAGAAAGAGAATGAGTAGAAGCAGATGAAGCAGGCAAACAGAAGCTGATGATGAGAGAGAGAGAGATGAGAGAGAGAGAGAGAGAGAGAGAGGAGAGAGAGAGATGAGAGATAGTGAGAGAGAGAGAGAGA
>NW_012297638.1:0-4257 GCF_000151885.1 Dipodomys ordii | reverse complement strand
GGACACAATGGGACACACCGGGACACAGCGGGTGAACACAGGAGAGGACACAGCGGGACACAGCGGAGGACACAGCGGGACACAGCGGGGACAAAGCGGGGACAAAGCAGGGGACACAGTGGTGGACACAGCGGTAAACAGCGGGGGACACAGCGGGACTTAGCTGGGGACACATCAAAGGACACAGCGGGTGACACAGCGGATGAAACAGCGGGAAACAGCGGGGGACACAGCGAGGACACAGCAGGACACAGCGGGAGACACAGCGGGACACAGCGGGGACACAGCGGGGACACAGCTAGACATAGGGGGAACCAGCGGGGACCAGCGGGGACCCAGCGGGACACAGCGGGGTACAAAGAGGCGGACACAGCAGAACACAGCGGGACACAGCGCGACACAGTGGGGACACAGCGAGGACACAGTGGGACACAGTGGGGAACACAGCGGGGGACACAGCGGGGAACACAGCGGGACACAGCCGGACACAGCGGGGGACACAGCATGGACACAGCAAGTCACAGCGGGGAAATAGTGGGGGACACAGCGGGGGACACAGCAGGATACAGAAGGACACAGCGAGGGCGCAGCGGGACACAGGAGGACACAGCGGGTACACAGCGGGGAAACAGCGGGGGATACAGTGGGACACTGCGGGGACACACAGGGGCTTAGCGGTTACTCAGTGAGGACACACCAGGGACACAGTGGGACACAGCAGGACACAGCGGGGACACAGCGGGACACAGCGAGACACAGCGGGACAGAGCGGGGACACAGAGGGGACTCAGCAGTGGACATAGCGGGGGACAAAGCAGGACACCACAGGACACAGTGGGACACAGCGGGAAACAGCGGGGACACTGCGGGGACACAGCGGGACAAAGCGGGGGACCCAGCGGGACACAGCGGGACACAGCAGGACCCAGCGGGGAAACAGGGGGGACACAGTTTGACACAGCGAGGACACAGCGGGACACAGCGGGACACTGCGGGGCACAGCGTGGGACACAGCAGGACACAGCAGGGGACACAGGGAGGACACAGCGGAACACAGCATGGGACAATGAGAGGACACAGCAGGAAACAACGAGACACAGCGGGACCCAGCGGGGACCCAGCAGTGGACACAGTGGGACACAGCGGGGGACAAAGCGGGACACCACGGAACACAGCAGGACACAGCCTGAAACAGCGGAGAACCTGCGGGGACACAGCGGTACAAAGTGGGGGACACAGCGGGACCCAGCGGGACACAGCAGGGGACACAGCCGGACACAGCAGGGACACAGCGCGGACACAGCGGGACCCAGCAGGACACAGCGGGGGACACAGCGGGACACAGCGGGACACAGCGGGGGACACAACAGGGACACAGTGGGACACAGTAGGAAACAGCGTGGGACAAAGCGGGAGATAGCGGAGGACACAGCGAAGACACAGCTGGACACAGCGGGGACACAGAGGGGACTCAGCAGGGGACATAGAGGGGAAAAAGCGGGACACCACGGGACACAGTAGGACACAGAGGGACACAGCGGGGACATTGCGGGACACAGCCAGGGGACACAGCGGGGGACAGAGAAAGGGACACAGCGGGACACAGAGGGGACACAGCTGGACACAGATGGGTACACAGCGAGGACACCAGCGGACACACAGCGGGGACAGAAGCTGGACACAGAGGGACACAGAAGGGACAGAGCGTGACACAGCTGGACACTGAGGGAGACAGAGCGAGGACACAGCCGGACACAGCAAAACACAGTGTGATACAGTGGGGACACAGCAGGGGACACAGCGGGACACAGCGGGGGACACAGCGGGACACAGCGGGGTACACAGCAGGGACAAAGCGGGACACAGCGGGGGACACAGCTAGGACACAGCGGGACACAGCGGTGACAAAGTGGGACACAGCGGGGGACACAGCGAGGACACAGCCGGACACAGCGGTGACAAAGCGGGACACAGCGGGGGACACAGCGGGACACAGCGTCTATAGAGTGGGGACAGAGCGGGACACAGCGGTGACACAGCGGGACTCAGCGGGGGACACTGCGGGACCCAGCGGGACCCAGCGGGGAAACAGCAAGGACACAGCGGGGGAAACAGCGGGACACAGCGGGGACACAGCTGGACACAGTGGGGTACAGAGCCGGACACAGCAAGGCACAATGGGGTCACAGCAGTGGACACAGCCGGACAAAGCGGGGCACAGAGCGGGACAGAGCGGGGATACAGCAGGTGCCACAGAGGGACACAGCGGGACACAGCGGGACACAGCGGGGGACACAGCGAGGACACATTGGGACACAGCGGGTACAGAGCGGGAGTCAGCGGGGGACACAGCAGGACACAGCGGGACACAGTGCGACACAGTGGGGCACAGCAGGGACACAGCGAGTGACACAGCAGGGGACACAGCGGGACACCGCAGGGGACACAGGGAGGATACAGCGGGACACAGCAGGGGATACAGCGGAACCCAGCAAGGGACACAGCGGGGGACACAGGGGGACACAGCGGGGTACACAAAGAGGACCCAGCGGGACCCAGCGGGACATAGCTTCGATACAGCGGGGACACAGCGGGACACAGCGGGGTACACAGCTGGGGACACAACGGGACATAGTGGGGGACATAGCGGGATACAGCGGGACACAGCGGGACACAGCGGGGCACAGTTGGGACAAAGTGGGCGACACAGGGGGAACAGAGCAGGACACAGCAGGGGACACATAGAGGACACAGCGGGACACAGCGTCGATAGAGCGGGGACAGAGCGGGACACAGCGGTGACACAGCGGGTCTCAGCGTGGGACACTGCGGGACCCAGCGGGACCCAGCGGGGACACAGCAAGGACACAGCCGGGGACACAGCGGGACACAGCGGGGGACACAGCGAGGGACACAGCGGGGGACACAGCGGGACACAGTGGGAAACACAGAGAGGACACAGCAGGACCCAGCGGGACTCAGCGTCGATACAGCGGGGACACAGCGGGACACAGCGGGGTCACTGCGGGACACAGTGGGGGACAAAGCGGGACACAGCGGGACACAGCGGGGACGCAGCGGGACACAGCGGGACACGGCGGGGGACACAGCAGGAAACAGAGGGGGACACAGTGGGGAAACAGCTGGACACAGCGGGGAACACAGCGAGGACACAGTGGGACCCAACGGGACACAGCGTCGATACAGCGGAGACACAGCGTTACACAGCATGGTACAAAGCTGTGGACACAACGGGACACAGTGGGGGCACAGCGGGACACAGCGGGACGCAGTGGGACACAGCGGGGACAAAGCGTGAGACACAGCAGGGGACAGAGCTGGAGACAGCGGGGACACAGCGGGGACACAGCGGGACACAGCGAGGACACAGCGGGACAGAGCGGGACACTGCAGGGCACAGCGGGGGACACAGAGGGACACAGCGGGGGACACAGTGAGGACACAGCGGAACACAGAGTGGGACACAGTGAGGACACAGCCGGACACAGCAGGACACAGCGGGACACAGCCGGGACCCAGCAGTGGACACAGCGGGACACAGCGGGGGACACAGCGGGACACAGCGGGGGACACATGGAGGACTCAGCGGGACAAAGCGGGGACACAGTGGCGACTCACCGGGGGACACAGCGGGGGACAAAGCGGGACACCACAGAACACAGTGGGAAACAGCGGGACACAGCGGGGAAACTGCGGGGACATAGGGGGACAAAGCGTGGGACACATAGGGATACAGCGGGGGAGACAGCGGGACACAGTGGGACACAGCGGGGGACACAGGGGGGACACAGCAGTGACACAGCGGGACACAGCTGGGGACACTTTGGGACACAGCAGGACACAGAGGGACACAGCATGGACACAGCGGGGGACAGAGAGGGACACAGCAGGACACAGCAAGGCACAACGGGTTCACAGCAGTGGACACAGCAGGACACAGCGGGGGACACAGCGGGACACAGCGGGGGACACAGCGAGACACAGCGGGACACAGCGGGGGACACAGCGGAACACAGCGGGGACACAGCGGTGGACACAGCGGGACACAGAGGAGACACAGCGGGGACACAGCGGGACCCAGCAGGACACAGCGGGGGACACAGCAGGACACAGGGGGGGCCACTGCAGGGACACATTGGGACACAGTAGGACACATCATGGGACAAAGCAGGAGACTGTGGAGGACACAGCGAGGACACAGCTGGACACAGCGGGGACACAGAGGGGACTCAGCAG
>NW_012297637.1:0-4257 GCF_000151885.1 Dipodomys ordii | reverse complement strand
CCCCTGCTCTGTCCCACTGTGCCCCCCGCTGTCTCCCTGCTGTGTCCCCGCTGTGTCCTGCTGTGTCTTGCTGTGTCCCCCGCTGATTCCCGCTGTGTCCCAGATGTGTCCCGCTGTGTCCTCGCTGTGTCCCCTGCTGTGTCCCCGCTGTGTCCCGCTCTGTCCCCTGCTGTGTCCCCGCTGTGTCCCGCTGTGTCCTGCTGTGTCCCGCTGTGACCGTGTTGAGTCCCGCTATATCCCCGCTGTGTCCCGCTTTGTCATCGATGTGTCCCCCGCTGTGTCCCGCTGTGTCCCGCTGTGTCCCCCGCTGTGTCATGCTGTGTCCCCCTCTGTGTCCCGCTGTGTCCCCTGCTGTGTCCCTGCTGTGTCCCGCTGTGTTCCGCTGTGTCACGCTGTGTCCTCGCTGTTTCTCCCGCAGAGTTCCGCAGTGTCCTCGCTGTGTCCCTCACTGTGTCCTGCTTTGTCCACTGCTGTGTCCCGCTGTGTACCCCTCTGTGTCCCCCGCTGTTTCCCGCTGTGTCCCGCTTTGTCACCCGCTGTGTCCCTGCTGTGCTCTGCTGTGTACCGCTGTGTCTCGCTGTGTACTGCTGTGTCCCCCGCTGAGTCCTGCTGTGTCCCCGCTGTGTCCCAATGTGTCCTCGCTGTGTCCCCCGCTGTGTCCCGCTGTGTCCCCACTGTGTCCCCCGCTGTGTCCCGCTGGGTCCCTCTGTGTCCCCTGCTGTGTACCCTGCTCTGTCCCACTGTGTCCCCCGCTGTGTCCCGCTTTGTCATCGCTGTGTCCCCCGCTGTGTCCCGCTGTGTCCCACCGTGTCCTGTTGTGTCCCGCTATGTCCCACACTGTGTCCCGTTGTGTCCCCAGCTGTGTACCCCGCTGTGTCCCGCTATGTCCCCACTCTATCGATGCTGTGTCCCTCGCTGTTTCCCGCTGTGTCCCCCGCTGTGTCCTGCTGTGTCCTCCCTGTGGCCCCGCTGTGTCCCGCTGTGTCCCCGGTTGTGTCCCGCTGGGTCCCCTGCTGTGTCACTGCTGTGTCCCGCTGTGTTCCACTGTGTCCCGCTGTGTCCTTGCTGTGTCTCCCGCAGTGTCCCGCAGTGTCCTCGCTGTGTCCCCCGCTGTGTCCTGCTTTGTCCACTGCTGTGTCCCGCTGTGTACCCCTCTGTGTCACCCACTCTGTCCCTGCTGTGACCCGCTGTGTCCCGTTGTGTCCCGCTGTGTACTGCTGTGTCCCCCGCTGAGTCCCGCTGTGTCCCCGCTGTGTCCCAATGTGTCCTCGCTGTGTCCCCCCCTGTGTCCCACTGTGGCCCCCCTGTGTCCCCTGCTGTGTCTCACGCTTTATCCCGTCTGTGTCCCACTCTGTCCCGCTGTGTCCCGCTGTGCCCACACTGTGTCCCGTTGTGTCCACAGCTGTGTACCCCGCTGTGTCCCGCTGTGTCCCCGCTGTATCGACGCTGTGTCCCACTGGGTCATGCTGTGTCCTCCCTGTGTTCCCCGCTGTGTCCCCGCTGTGTGCCCGCTGTGTCCCGCTGTGTACTTCGTTGTGTCCAGCTGTGTCACCGCTGTGTCCTCGCTGTGTCCCCCGCTGTGTCCCACTGTGTCCTCACTGTGTCCCGCTGTGTCCCCCGCTATGTCCCGCTGTGTCCAGCTGTGTCCCGCTCTGTCCCCGCTTTGTGCCCGCTGTGTCCCGCTGTGTACTCCGTTGTGTCCAGCTGTGTCACCGCTGTGTCCCGCTGTGTCCCCCGCTTTGTCCTGCTGTGTCGACGCAGTGTTCCCTCTGTGTCCTGCTGTGTCACACTGTGTCCCATGGTGTCCCGCTTTTTTCCCCGCTGTTTCCCCCTCTGAGTCCCCTTTGTGTCCCCACTGTGTCCCGCTGTGTCCCGCTGTGTCCTAGCTGTGTCCCCCGCTGTGTCCCGCTGTGTCCCCACTGGGTCACAAGCTTGTCCTACTGTGTCCCGCTCTGTCCCGCTATGTTCCCGCAATGTCCCCGCTGTGTCCCGCTGTGTCCCACTGTGTCCTCGCTGTGTCCCCCGCTGTGCCCCGTTGTGTCCCCAGCTGTGTACCCCACTCTGTCCCGCTGTGTCCCCGTTGTAATGACGCTGTGTCCCGCTGGGTCCCGCTGTGTCCTCGCTGTGTCCCGCTGTGTACCCCTCTGTGTCCCCCGCTGTGTCCTGCTGTGTCTCGATGTGTACTGCTGTGTCCCCCGCTGAGTCCCGCTGTGTCCCCGCTGTGTCCAAATGTGTACTCGCTGTGTCCCCCGCTGTGTCCCGCTGTGTCCCCCCTGTGTCCCCCGCTGTGTCCTGCTGTGTCCTCAATGTGTCCCCCGCTGTGTCCCGTTGTGTCCCCAGCTGTGTACCCCGCTGTGTCCCACTGTGTCCTCGCTGTATCGATGCTGTGACCCACTGTGTCCTGCTGTGTCCTCGCTGTGTTCCCCGCTGTGTCCCGCTGTGTCCCCCGCTGTTTCCCCGCTGTGTCCCTCTATGTACCCCGCTGTGTATAGATTTGTCTCAGATGTGTCTCGCTGTGTCTCGCGCTCTGTCCCCCGCTGTGTCCCGCCGTGTCCCCCACTCTGTCCCGCTGTGTCCCGCTGTGTCCCCGAAGGGTCACCGCTGTTTCACGCTGTGTCCCGCTGTGTCAGTGGTGTCCCGCTTTGTCCCCCGCTGTGTCCCCAGCTGAGTCCCCGCTGTGTCCCCGCTGTGTCCCGCTGTGTCCTCGCTGTGTCCCCCGCTGTCTCCCGCTCTGTCCCCCGCTGTGTCTCACGCTTTATCCCGTCTGTGTCCCACTCTGTCCTGCTGTGTCCCACTGTGTCCACCACTGTGTCCCTTTGTGTCCCCAGCTGTGTAACCCGCTGTGTAACGCTGTGAATCCCGCTGTATCAAGGCTGTGTCCCGCTGTGTCCCGCTGGGTCCTTGCTCTGTTATTCGTGGTGTCCCCCTCTGTCCCCCACTGTGTCCCCTGCTCTGTCCTACTGTGTCCCCCGCTGTGTCCCATTTTGTCCCGCTGTGTCCCCCACTGTGTCCCTGCTGTGTCCCTGCTGTGTCCCAGCTGTGTCACGCTGTGTCCTGCTGTGTCCCGTTGTGTCCCGCTGTAACCCTGCTGAGTCCCCCTGTGTCCCCGCTGTGTCCTGTTGTGTCGTCGCTCTGTCCTCTGCTGTGTCCCGCTGTGTCCTCTGCTGTGTCCCGCTGTGTCACTCTGTGTCCCGCTGTATCCCGCTGTGACCCCGCTGAGTCCCCGCTGTGTCCCCTGCTGTCTCCCACTCTGTCCCCCGCTGTGTCTCACGCTTTGTCCCCGCTGTGTCCCACTGTGTCCCGCTGTGTCCCAATGTGCCCACACTGTGTCCTGTTGTGTCCACAGCTGTGTACCACGCTGTGTAATGCTGTGTCCCCGCTGTGTCCCCGCTGTGTCCTGCTGTTTCCTCGATGTGTCCCCCGCTGTGTTCCGTTGTGTCCCCAGCTGTGTACCCCGGTGTGTCCCGCTGTGTCCCCGCTGTATCGACGCTGTGTCCCGCTGTGTCCCACTGTGTCCCGCTTTGTCCCCCGCTGAGTCCCCGCTGTGTCCCCGCTGTGTCCCCGCTGTGTCCCGCTGTGTCCCCCGCTGTGTCCCGCTGTGTCCCCTGCTTTGTCCCGCTGTGTCTACTGCTGTGTTCCTGCTGTGTCCCGCTGTGTCCCCCTGTGTCCTCACTGTGTCCCACGCTGTGTTCCGCTGAGTACTTGCTGTGTCCCCTGATGTGCCCCGTTGTGTCCCCAGCTGTGTACCCCGCTGTGGCCCACTCTGTCCCCGCTGTATCGACGCTGTGTCCCGCTGGGTCCCACTGTGTCCTCGCTGTGTCCACCGCTGTGTCCCGCTGTGTCCACCGCTGTGTACCGCTGTGTCCCCAGTTGTGTCCCACTGTGTCCCGCTGTGGCCACCGCTGTGTCCCCCGCTGTGTCCCGCTGTGTCCCCCGCTGTCTCCCGCTGTGTCCACTGCTGTGTCCCCGCTGTGTCCCACTTTTTCCCCCGCTGTGTCCCGCTGTGTCCCGCTGTGTCCCCCGCTGTTTCCCGCTGTGTCCTCTGCTGTGTCCCCGCTGTGTCCCACTTTTTCCCCCGCTGTGTCCCGCTGTGTCCTCGCTGTGTCTTCCGCTGTATCCCGCTGTGTCCTTGCTGTGTCCCCAGTTGTGTCCCACTGTGTCCCGCTGTGTCCCTGCTGTGACCCTCAGTGTCCCAGTGTGTCCCCGCTGTGGCCCCTCTGTGTCCCGCTGTGTCCCGCTCTGTCCCTGCTGTGTCCT
>NW_012297636.1:0-4257 GCF_000151885.1 Dipodomys ordii | reverse complement strand
AAGGATAAGCAGAAGCAGAAAGAGACGCAGAATTGAGAAGAAGCAAGAGAAGCAGGAGAAGCAGAAGAAACAGAAGGCGCAGAAGCAGAATGAGAAGCAGAAGGAGAAATTGAAGCAGAAGCAGAAGCAGAAGGAGAAACAGAAGCAGAAGGAGAAGCAGAAGAAGGAGAAGGAGAAGGAGAAGCAGAAAGAGAAGCCGAACGAGAAGCAGGAGAAGCAGAAGCAGGAGAAGCAGAAACAGAAGAAACAGAAGAAGGAGAAGAAACAGAAGGAGAAGCAGAAACAGAAGGAAAAGCAGAAAGAGAAGTAGGAGAAGCAGAAGAAGCAGCAGCAGGAGAAGCAGAAGCAGAAGAAGCAGAAGCAGAACCTGAAGTAGAAGGAGAAGCAGGAGAAGTAGAATCTGGATAAGCAGAAGGAGAAGCAGAAGCAGAAAGAGAAGCAAAAGTAGAAGGAGAAGCTGAAGGGGAAGAAGCAGAGGCAGTAGCAGAAGAAGCAGAAGATGCAGAAGCAGAAGGAGAAGCAGAAGGAAAAGCAGAAGAACGAGAAGGTGAGGGAGAAGGAGAAACAGAAGGAGAAGCAGAAAGAGAAGCAGTAGAAGGAGCAGGAGAAGGAAAAGCAGCAGGAGAAGCAGAAAGAGCAGCAGAAGGAGGAGCAGGAGATGCAGAAACAGGAGAAGCATAAGCAAAACAAACAGGGGAAGGACAAGAAGCAGAAGCAGAAGGAAAAGCAGAAACAGAAGGAGAAGCAGAAAGAGAAGGAGGGGAAGCAGAAGAAGCAGGATCTGGAGAAGCAGAAGGAGAAGCAGAAGCAGAAAGAGAATCAAAATCAGAAGGAGAAGCAGAAGAAACAGAAGAAGTAGAAGCAGTAGCAGTTGTAGCAGAAGCAGAACGAGAAGCAGAAGGAAAAGCAGGAGAACAAGAAGGAGAAGGAGAAACAGAAGGAGAAGCAGAAGGAGAAGCAGAAAGAGAAGCAGGTAAAGCAGAAGAAGAAGAAGGAGAAGGAGAATCAGAAGGAGAAGCAGAAGAAGGAGAAGGAGAAGCAGAAGCAGAAGAAGATGCAGAAGGAAAAGCAGAAGAAGCAAAAGCAGAAGGAGAAGCAGGAAAAGCAGAAGAAGCAGAAGCAGAAGGAGAAGCAAAAGAAGGAGAAGTAGAAGCAGAGGCAGAAGAAGAAGCATAAGGACAAGCACAAGCAGAAAAGATGAAGAAGGAGAAGCAGAAGAAGCAGAAGATGAAGGAGAAGCAGAAGTAGGAGAAGGAGAAAGAGGAGAAGCAGAAGCAGAAGGAGAAGCAGAAGCGGAATGAGAAGCAGAAAGAGAAGCAGGAGAAGCACAAGTAGCAGAAGCAGGAGAAGCCGAAAGAGAAGAAGCAGAAGAAGCAGAATCAGAGTCAGAAGTAGAAGCAGAAGCAGAAGGAGAAGCAGCAGAAGAAGTAGAATCAGAAATTCAGGCAGGAGAAACAGAAGAAGCAGAAGCAGAAGGCGAAGCAAAAAGAGAAGGAGAAGGAGAAGTAGAAGAAGCAGCAGAAGGAGAAGCAGCAGAAGAAGCAGAAAAACAAGCAGGAGAAACAGAAGCACAAAGAGAAGTAGAAGCAGAAGAAGCAGAAGAAGAAGAAGAAGAAGAAGAAGAAGCAGTAGAAGCATAAGAAGCAGAAGCAGGAGAAGCAGAAGCAGAAGATAAAGAAGAAGCATAAGAAGCAGAAGCAGAGGGAGAAACAGAAGAAGGAGAAAGAGCAGCAGAAGGTGAAGCAGAAGGAGATGCAGAAGCAGAAAGCGAAGCCGAAACAGAAGGAGAAGAAGAAGGAGAAGTTGGAGAATCAGAAGAAGCAGAAGCAGAAACAGAAAGAGATGGAGAAGAAGGAGAAGGAGAAGCAGAAGGAGAAGGACAAGCAGGAGAAGCAGAAGAAGCAGAAGCGGGAGAAGCAAAAGAAGAAGAAACAGAAGAAAGAGAAGGAGCAGAAGCAGAAGCAGAAGGAGAAGCTGAAAGAGAAGCAGAAGCAGAAGAAGTAGTAGCAGGAGAAGCAGAAGCAGAAGAAACAGAAGAAGCCCAAGAAGCAGAAGGAGAACCTGAAGCAGAAGGACAAGCAGAAGCAGCAGAAGCTGGAAAAGCAGAAACAGAAGAAACAGAACAAGGAGAAGAAGCAGAAGGAGAACGAGAAGCAGAAGAAGAAGAAGGAGAAAGAGAAGGATTAGGAGTAGGAGGAGCAGAAGGAGAATCAGAAGCAGAAAGAGAAGCAGAAGGAGAAGCAGAAGGAGAAACAGAAGAAGCAGAAGTAGGAGAAGCAGAAGCAGAATGAGAAGCACAAGAAGGAGAAATTGAAGGAGAAGGAGAATGAGACGGAGAAGCAGAAGGAGAAGTAGGAGAAGCAGAAGAAGAAGCAGGAGAAGCAGAAGCAGAAGAAACAGAAGAAGGAGAAAGAGAAGGATTAGGAGTAGGAGAAACAGAAGGATCAGAAAGAGAAGGAGAAGGAGAAGCAGGAGAAGCAGGAGAAGGAGAAGGAGCAGAAGCAGGAGAAGCAGAAGCATAATGAAAGGCAGAAGAAGGAGAAATTGAAACAGAAGAAGATGCAGAAGGAGAAGCAGAAGCAGAAGCAGTAGTAGAAGCAGAAGAAGGAGAAGCAGAAGGAGAAGCATAAAGAGAAACAGAAGGAGAAGCAAGAGAAGCAGAAGCAGGAGAAGCAGAATCAGAAGAAATAGAAGAAGGAGAAGAAGCAGAAGCAGAAGGAGAAGCAGAAACAGAAGGAGAAGCAGAAATAGAAGCAGAAGAAGCCGAAGAAGCAAAAGGAGAACCTGAAGCAGAAGGAGAAGCTGGAAAAGCAGAAGAAGAAGAATCTGGAGAAGAAGAAGGAGAACCAGAAGGAGAAGCAGAAGCAGAAAGAGAAGCAAAAGCAGAAGGAGAAGCAGAAGGAGAAGCAGAAGAAACAGAAGAAGCAGAATCAGTAGCAGAGGAAGCTGAAGATGCAGAACCAGAAAGAGAAGCAGAAGGAATAGCAGAAGAACGAGTAGGAGAAATAGAAAGAAAAGCAGAAGGAGAAGCAGGAAAAGCAGAAGAAGCAGAAGCAGAAGGGGAAGAACTAAAGAGAAGAAGCAGAAGCAGAAGTAGAAAGAGAAGCCGACGAAGAGAAGCAGAACGAGAAGCAGGAGAAGCAGAAGAAGCAGAAGCGGGAGAAGCAGAAGAAGAAGAAAGAGAAGAAGGAGAAGGAGCAGAAGCCGAAGGAGAAGCAGAAGCAGAAAAGAAGCAGAAAGAGAAGCAAGAAAAGCAGAAAAAGCAGAAGCAGGAGAAACAGAAGCAGAAGAAACAGGAGAAGGACAAGAAGCAGAACCAGAAGCAGAAGGAGAAGGAGAAACAGAAGGAGAAGCAGAAAGAGAAGGAGAGGAAGCAGAAGAAGCAGAATCAGGAGAAGCAGAAGCATAAGAATCCGAAGAAGCAGAAGCAGAACCTGAAGCAGAAGGAGAAGCAGGAGAAGCAGAATCTGGAGAAGCAGAATGACAAGCTGAAGGAGAAGCAGAAGCAGAAAGGGAATCAAAAGCAGAAGGAGAAGCAGAAGAAACAGAAGAAGCAGAAGCAGTAGCAGTTGCAGCAGAAGGAGAAGAAGAAGGAAAAGCAGGAGAACAAGAAGGAGAAAGAGAAACAGAAGCAGAAGGAGAAGGAGAATCAGAAGGAGAAGCAAAAGAAGCAAAAGGAGAAGCAGAAGGAGAAACAGAAGCAGAAGAAGCAGCACAAGGAGAAGCAGAAGCAGAAGAAGATGCATAAGGAGAAGCAGGAGAAGCAGAAGAAGCAGAAGGAGAAGTAGAAGTAGGAGAAGGAGAAGGAAGAGTCGCAGAAGCAATAGGAGAAGAAGAAGAAGCAGAAGCAGAATGAGAAGAAGAAAGAGAAGGACTAGAAGCAGAAGAAGCCGGAAAAGAAGAAACAGAATAAAGACAAGAAGAAGAAGAAGAACAAGAAGAAGAAGAAGAAGAAGAAGAAGAAGAAGAAGAAGAAGAAGAAGAAGAAGAAGAAGAAGAAGAAGAAGAAGAAGAAGAAGAAGGAGAAGGAGAAGCATAAGGAGAAGAAGTAGAAGCAGAAGAAGCAGAAGCAGGAGAAGTAGAAGCAGAAGAAAAGGATAAGCATAAGAAGCAGATCAGAGGGAGAAGCAGAAGAAGGACAAGGAGCAGCAGAGGGAGAAGCAGATGGAGAATCAGAAGGAGAAGCAGAGAAGGAGAAGCAGAGCAGAGAGAAGAGAGCAGAGAGATGCAGAAGGAGAAGCAGAGAGCAGAGAGAGC
>NW_012297635.1:0-4258 GCF_000151885.1 Dipodomys ordii | reverse complement strand
TGCTGGGTCCTGGCTGTGTCCCGCTGTGTCCCGCTGTGTCCGGCTGTGTCCTCACTGTGTCACACTCTGTGTTCCGCTGTGTCCTCGCTGTGTCCCCCGCTGTGTCCCGCTGTGTCCCCCGCTGTGCCCTGCAGTGTCCGCTCTGTCCCGCTGTGTCCTCGCTGTGTCCCGCTGTGTCCCCGCTGTGTCCCCGCTGTCTCCAGCTCTGTCCCCTGCTGTGTCTCACGCTTTGTCCCCGCTGTGTCCCACTGCGTCCCGCTGTGTCCCGCTGTGCCCCCACTGTGTCCCGTTGTGTCCACAGCTTTGTACCATGCTGTGTAACGCTGTGTCTCCGCTGTATCGACGCTGTGTCCCACTGGGTCCCACTGTGTCCTCGCTGTGTTCCCCGCTGTGTCCAGCTGTTTCCCCCACTGTGTCCCCCTCTGTGTCCTGCTGTGTCCCCCGCCGTGTCCCGCTGTGTCCCGCTGCGTCCCCGCTGTGTCCGCTGTGTCCCTCTTTGTCCCCCACTGTGTCCCGCAGTGACCCCGCTGTGTCCCGCTGTGTCCCCGCTGTATCGACGCTGTGTCCCGCTGGGTCCTGCTGTGTCCTCTCTGTGTTCCCCACTGTGTCCCGCTGTGTCCCCCGCTGTGACCCTCGCTGTGTCCCCCGCTGTGTCCAGCTGTGTCCCCCGCTGTGTCCTTGCTGTGTCCCCGCTGGGTCCCGCTGGGTCCCGCAGTGTCCCCCGCTGAGTCCCGCTGTGTCCCCCGCTGTGTCCCGCTTTGTCACCGCTGTGTCCCGCTGTGTCCTCGCTGTGTCCCCCGCTGTGTCCCGATTTGTCACTGCTGTGTCCCGCTCTGTCCTTGCTGTGTCCCCAGCTGTGTCCCGCTTTGTCCCCGCTGTGTCCCGCTGTGTCCCGCTGTGTCCCCCGCTGTGTCCTGCTGTGTCCCCTGCTGTGTCCCCACTGTGTCACGCTGTGTTTCGCTGTGTCCGGCTGTGTCCTCGCTCTGTCTCCCTCAGTGTCCAGCTGTGTCACGCTCTGTCCCTTCTGTGTCCCTCTGTGTCCAGCTCTGTCCCCGCTGTGTCCCGCTGTGTACCCTTCTGTGTCCAGCTGTGTCCCCTCTGTGTCCCGCTCTGTCCCTTCTCTGTCCCCCGCTGTCCACCGCTGTGTCCCCTGGCTGTGTCCCGCAGTGTCCCCGCTGTGTCCCGCTGTGTCCTACTGTGTCCCGTGGTGTCCCGCTTTTTTCCCTCTATGTCCCCTGCTGAGTCCCCTCTGTGTCCCCGCTGTGTCCAGCTGTGTACTCGCTGTGTCGTCCGCTGTCTCCTGCTTTGTCCCACGCTGTGTCCTACTGTGTCCCAATGTGTCCCTGCAGTGTCCCCCGCTGTGTCCCGCTGTGTCCCGCTGTGTCCCCCGCTGTGTCCTGCTGGGTCCAGCTGTGTCCCCGCTGTGTCTGCTCTGTGTCCCTCTGTGTCCCCCGCTGTGTCCCCGCTGTGTCCCCTGTGTCCCCCGCTGTGTCCCACTGTGTCCCCCGCTGTGTCCCGCTGTGTCCACTGTTGTGACCCCGTTGTGCCTTGCTGTGTCCCGCTGTGTCCCCCACTGTCCCCAGCTGTGTCCTTGCTGTGTCCCTCTGTGTCCCGCTGTGTCCCCCAGTGTCCCCAGCTGTGTCCCGCTGTGTCACCGCTGTGTCCCGCTGTGTCCTCGCTGTGTCCCCCGCTGTGTCCTTCTTTGTCCCTGCTGTGTCCCCCGCTGTGTCCCGCTGTGTCTACTGCTGTGTCCCCACTGTGTCCCCCTGTGTCTCGCTGTGTCCCTCTGTGTCCTCGCTGTTTACCACGCTGTGTTCTGCTGTGTCCTCGCTGTGTCCCCTGCTGTGTCCCGTTGTGTCCCCAGCTGTGTACCCCGCTGTGTCCCGCTGTGTCCCCGCTGTATCGACGTTGTATCCCTCTTGGTCCCGCTGTGTCCTCGCTGTGTTCCCCGCTGTGTCCTGCTGTTTACCCCTCTGTTTCCCCCGCTGTGTCCCGCTGTGTACTGTTGTGTCCCCCACTGAGTCCCGCTGTATCCCCGCTGTATCCCAATGTGTCCTCGCTGTGTCCCGCGCTGGGTCCCGCTGTGTCCCCGCTGTGTTCCAATGTGTCCTCGCTGTTTCCCACGCTGTGTTCTGCTGTGTCCTCGCTGTGTCCCCCGCTGTGTCCCGCTGTGTCCCCGCTGTATCGACGCTGTGTCCTGCTTGGTCCCGCTGTGTCCCCCCTGTGTCCCCGGCTGTGTCCCACTGTGTCCCGCTGTCTCCCCCGCTGTGTCCCTATGTGTCCCACGCTTTGTCCCCCTGTGTCCCCGGAGTTTCCCCGCTGTGTCCCGCTGTTTCCCACTGTGTTCTGTGGTGTCCCGCTTTGTCCCCCGCTGTGTCCCCCGGTGAGTCGCCGCCGTGTCCCCGCTTTGTCCCGCTGAGTCCTCCATGTGTCCCCCGCTTTGTCCCGCTGTGTCCCCCGCTGTCTCCCGCTGTGTCCACTGCTGGGTCCCGGCTGTGTCCCGCTGTGTCCCGCTGTGTTCGGCTGTGTCCTCACTGTGTCCCACTCTGTGTTCCGCTGTGTCCTCCCTGTGTCCCACGCTGTGTCCCGCTGTGTCCCCCGCTGTGCCCTGCAGTGTCCCGCTCTGTCCCGCTGTGTCCTCGCTGTGTCCCGCTGTGTCCCCGCTGTGCCCCCACTGTGTCCCGTTGTGTCCACAGCTTTGTACCATGCTGTGTAACGCTGTGTCTCCGCTGTATCGACGCTGTGTCCCGCTGGGTCCCACTGTGTCCTCGCTGTGTTCCCCGCTGTGTCCAGCTGTTTCCCCCACTGTGTCCCCCTCTGTTTCCTGCTGTGTCCCCCGCCGTGTCCCGCTGTGTCCCGCTGCGTCCCCACTGTGTCCCGCTGTGTCCCGCTTTGTCCCCCACTGTGTCCCGCAGTGACCCCGCTGTGTCCCGCTGTGTCCCCGCTGTATCGACGCTGTGTCCCGCTGGGTCCTGCTGTGTCCTCTCTGTGTTTCCCACTGTGTCCCGCTGTGTCCCCCGCTGTGTCCCTCGCTGTGTCCCCCGCTGTGTCCCGCTGTGTCCCCCGCTGTGTCCTTGCTGTGTCCCCGCTGGGTCCCGCTGGGTCCCGCAGTGTCCCCCGCTGAGTCCCGCTGTGTCACCGCTGTGTCCCGCTCTGTCCCTGCTCTTTCGACGCTGTGTCCCGCTGTGTCCTCTATGTGTCCCCAGCTGTGTCCCGCTTTGTCAACGCTGTGTCCCGCTGTGTCCTCGCTGTGTCCCCCACTGTGTCCCGCTTTGTCACCGCTGTGTCCCGCTGTGTCCTCGCTGTGTCCCCCGCTGTGTCCCGCTGTGTCCTACTGTGTCCCGTGGTGTCCCGCTTTTTTCCCTCTATGTCCCCTGCTGAGTCCCCTCTGTGTCCCCGCTGTGTCCAGCTGTGTATTCGCTGTGTCCTCCGCTGTCTCCTGCTTTGTCCCACGCTGTGTCCAACTGTGTCCCAATTTGTCCCTGCAGTGTCCCCCGCTGTGTCCCGCTGTGTCCCCCGCTGTGTCCCGCTGTGTCCCCCGCTGTGACTGCTGGGTCCAGCTGTGTCCCCGCTGTGTCTCCTCTGTGTCCCTCTGTGTCCCCCGCTGTGTCCCCGCTGTGTCCCCTGTGTCCCACGCTGTGTCCCACTGTGTCCCCCGCTGTGTCCCGCTGTGTCCACTGCTGTGACCGCGTTGTGCCTTGCTGTGTCCCGCTGTGTCCCCCACTGTCCCCCGCTGTGTCCTTGCTGTGTCCCTCTGTGTCCCGCTGTGTCCCCCAGTGTCCCCAGCTGTGTCCCGCTGTGTCAACGCTGTGTCCCGCTGTGTCCTCGCTGTGTCCCCGGCTGTGTCCTTCTTTGTCCCTGCTGTGTACCCCGCTGTGTCCCCCGCTGTGTCCCGCTGTGTCTACTGCTGTGTCCCCACTGTGTCCCCCTGTGTCTCGCTGTGTCCCGCTGTGTCCTCGCTGTTTCCCACACTGTGTTCTGCTGTGTGCTCGCTGTGTCCCCCGCTGTGTCCCGTTGTGTCCCCAGCTGTGTACCCCGCTGTGTCCCGCTGTGTCCCCGCTGTATCGACGTTGTATCCCGCTTGGTCCCGCTGTGTCCTCGCTGTGTTCCCCGCTGTGTCCTGCTGTTTACCCCTCTGTGTCCCCCGCTGTGTCCCGCTGTGTACTGTTGTGTCCCCCACTGAGTCCCGCTGTATCCCCGCTGTGTCCCAATGTGTCCTCGCTGTGTCCCGCGCTGGGTCCCGCTGTGTCCCCGCTGT
>NW_012297634.1:0-2500 GCF_000151885.1 Dipodomys ordii | reverse complement strand
GAGACGGAAAAGCAGCAGGAGAAGCAGAAAGAGCAGCAGAAGGAGAAGCAGGAGATACAGAAACAGGAGAAGCAGAAGCAGAAGAAACAGGAGAAGGACAAGAAGCAGAAGCAGCAGAAGCAGAAGGAGAAGCAGAAACAGAAGGAGAAGCAGAAAGAGAAGGAGGGGAAGCAGAAGAAGCAGAAGCAGGAGAAGCAGAAGCATAAGAATCCGAAGAAGCAGAAGCAGAACCTGAAGCAGAAGGAGAAGCAGAAGAAGCAGAATCTGGAGAAGCAGAATGACAAGCTGAAGGGGAAGCAGAAGCAGAAAGAGAATCAAAAGCAGAAGGAGAAACAGAAGAAACAGAAGAAGTAGAAGCAGTAGCAGTTGTAGCTGAAGCAGAAGGAGAAGCCGAAGGAAAAGCAGAAGAACAAGAAGGAGAAGGAGAAACAGAAGGAGAAGCAGAAGGAGAAGCAGAAAGAGAAGCAGGGAAAGCAGAAGAAGAGGAAGCAGAAGGAGAAGCAGAAGAAGGAGAAGGAGAAGCAGAAGCAGAAGAAGATGCAGAAGGAGAAGCAGGAGAAGCAGAAGAAGCAGAAGCAGAAGGAGAAGCAGGAAAAGCAGAAGAAGCAGAAGCAAAAGAAGGAGAAGGAGAAGCAGAAGAAGAAGAAGGAGCATAAGGACAAGCACAAGCAGAAGGAGATGCAGAAGGAGAAGCAGGAGAAACAGAAGAAGCAGAAGCTGAAGTAGAAGCAGAAGTAGGAGAAGGAGAAGGAGGAGAAGCAGAAGCAGAAAGAGAAGCAGAAGCGGAATGAGAAGCAGAAAGAAAAGCAGGAGATGCACAAGAAGCAGAAGCAGGAGAAGCCGAAAGAGAAGAACCAGAAGAAGCAGAAACAGAAGCAGAAGTAGAAGCAGAAGCAGAAGGAGAAGCAGCAGAACAAGTAGAACCACAAATTCAGGCAGGAGAAACAGAAGAAGCAGAAGCAGAAAGAGAAGCAAAAAGAGAAGCAGAAGGAGAAGTAGAAGAAGCAGCAGAAGGAGAAGCAGCAGAAGAAGCAGAAAAACAAGCAGGAGAAGCAGAAGCAGAAAGAGAAGTAGAAGCAGAAGAAGCAGAAGAAGAAGAAGAAGCAGTAGAAGCATAAGAAGCAGAAGCAGGAGAAGCAGAAGAAGAAGAAGCATAAGAAGCAGAAGCAGAAGCAGAGGGAGAAACAGAAGAAGGAGAAGGAGCAGCGGAAGGTGAAGCGGAAGGAGATGGAGAAGCGGAAAGCGAAGCGAAACGAAGGAGAAGAAGAAGGATTAGTTGGAGAATCAGAAGAAGCAGAAGCAGAAAGAGAAGCAGTAGAAGGAGAAGGAGAAGCAGAAGCAGAGGAAAGGAAGGAGAAGCAGAAGAAGCAGAAGCGGGAGAAGCAGCAGAAGAAGAAGAAACAGAAGAAGGAGAAGGAGCAGAAGGAGAAGCAGAAGCAGCAGGAGAAGCAGAATGAGAAGCAGAAGAAGCAGTAGCAGGAGAAGCAGAAGCAGAAGAATCAGAAGAAGCCAAAGAAGCAGAAGCAGGACCTGAAGCAGAAGAAACAGAACAAGCAGAAGAAGCAGAAGCAGAAGCAGAACGAGAAGCAGAAGAAGAAGAAGGAGAAGGAGAAAGAGAAGGATTAGGAGTAGGAAGAGCAGAAGGAGAATCAGAAGCAGAACGAGAAGCAGAAGGAGCAGCAGAAGGAGAAGCAGAAGGAGAAACAGAAGGTGCAGAGGTGCAGAGGTGCAGAAGCAGAAGAAGCAGCAGAAGGAGAAACAGAAGCAGAAGGAGATGCAGAAGGAGAAGCAGGAGAAGCAGAAGAGGCAAAAGCAGGAGAAGCAGAAGTAGGAGAAGGAGAATGAGAAGGAAGGGCAGCAGAAGGAATATGAGAAGCAGAAGGAGAAGCAGAAGCAGAATGAGAAGCAGAAAGAGAAACAGTAGAAGCAGAAGAAGCAGGAAAAGCAGAAGCAGACGATAGAGAAGAAGAAGAAGAAGAAGAAGAAGAAGAAGAAGAAGAAGAAGAAGAAGAAGAAGAAGAAGAAGAAGAAGAAGGAGAAGCATAAGGAGAAGTAGTAGAAGCAGAAGAAGCAGAAACAGGAGAAGCTGAAGATAAAGAATAAGCAAATGAAGCAGAAGCAGAAGCAGTGGGAGAAGCAGAAGAAGGAGAAGGAGAAGGAGCAGCAGAAAGAGAAGCAGAAGCAGAAAGAGAAGCAGAAACAGAAGGAGAACAAGAAGGAGAAGCAGGAGAATCAGAAGAAGCAGAAGTAGAAGCAGAAAGAGAAGAAAGAGAAGCAGAAGTAGAATCAGAGGAAGCAGATGATGATGATGACGACGACGATGATGACGATGACGATGAGATGATGATGATGAACAGAGCAGAAGAAACAGAGAGGAGAGAGCAGAAGCAGATGCAGATGGAGAAGCAGAAGCAGAATGAGAAGCAGAATGAGAAGCAGGAGAAGCAGAGAAGCAGGAGAAGCGGAAGCAGAAGGATCAGGAGAAGCCAAAGAAGCAGAA
>NW_012297633.1:0-4258 GCF_000151885.1 Dipodomys ordii | reverse complement strand
GAGAAGCAGAAGTAGGAGAAGGAGAAGGAGGAGAAGCAGAAGCAGAAGGAGAAGCAGAAGCAGAATGAGAAGCAGAAAGAGAAGCAGGAGGAGGACAAGAAGCAGAAGCAGGAGAAGCCGAAAGAGAAGAAGCAGAAGAAGCAGAAACAGAAGCAGAAGTAGAAGCAGAAGCTGAAGGAGAAGCAGCAGAAAAATAGAACCAGAAATTCAGGCACGAGAAACAGAAGAAGCAGAAGCAGAAGGAGAAGCAAAAAGAGAAGCAGAAGGAGAAGTAGAAAAAGCAGCAGAAGAAGCAGAAAAACAAGCAGGAGAAGCAGAAGCAGAAAGAGAAGTAGAAGCAGAAGAAGGAGAAGCAGAAGCACTAGAAGCATAAGAAGCAGTAGCAGGAGAAGCAGAACCAGAAGAAAAAGAAGAAGCATAAGAAGCAGAAGCAGAGGGAGAAACAGAAGAAGGAGAAGGAGCAGCAGAAGGTGAAGCAGAAGGAGATGGAAGCAGAAAGAGAAGCAGAAATAGAAGGAGAAGAAGAAGGAGAAGTTGGAGAATCAGAAGAAGCAGAAGCAGAAAGAGAAGCAGAAGAAGGAGAAGGAGAAGCAGAAGGAGAAGGACAAGCAGGAGAAGCAGAAGAAGCAGAAGAGGGAGAAGCAGCAGCAGAAGAAGAAGAAACAGAAGAAGGAGAAGGAGCAGAAGGAGAAGCAGAAGCAGAAGGAGAAGCAGAAAGAGAAGCAGAAGAAGCAGAAGAAGCAGTAGCACGTGAAGCAGAAGCAGAAGAAACAGAAGAAGCCGAAGAATCAGAAGGAGAACCTGAAGCAGAAGGAGAAGCAGCAGAAGCTGGAAAAGCAGAAGCAGAAGAAACCGAACAAGCAGAAGAAGCAGAAGCAGAACGAGAAGCAGAAGAAGAAGGAGAAAGAGAAGGATTAGGAGTAGGAGGAGCAGAAGCAGAATAAGAAGTAGAAAGAGAAGCAGAAGGAGAAGCAGAAGGCGAAACAGAAGAAGCAGAAGCAGGAGAAGCAGAAGCAGAAGCAGAATGAGAAGCACAAGAAGGAGAAATTGAAGGAGAAGGAGAAGGAGACGGAGAAGCAGAAGGAGAAGTAGGAGAAGCAGAAGAAGAAGAAGCAGGAGAAGCAGAAACAGAAGAAACAGAAGGAGAAGAGCCAAGCAGAAGGAGAAGCAGAAGGAGAAGCAGAAGAAGCAGAAGCTGAGGCAGAAGAAGAAGAAACAGAAAAAGCAGAAGAAGCAGAAGAAGAAGCAGCAGGAGAAGCAGAAGAAGAAGAAGGAGAAGGAGAAAGAGAAGGATTAGGAGTAGGAGAAACAGAAGGATAAGCAGAAGCAGAAAGAGAAGGAGAATGAGAAGGAGAAGCAGGAGAAGCAGAAGAAGCAGAAGCAGAAGCAGAATGAAAAGCAGAAGAAGGAGAAATTGAAACAGAAGAAGATGCAGAAGGAGAAGCAGGAGCAGAAGCAGAAGTAGAAGCAGAAGAAGGAGAAGCAGAAGGAGAAGCATAAAGAGAAACAGAAGGAGAAGCAGGAGAAGCAGAATCAAAAGAAATAGAAGAAGGAGAAGAAGCAGAAGCAGAAAGAGAAGCAGAAACAGAAGGAGAAGCAGAAATAGAAGCAGAAGAAGCTGAAGAAGCAGAAGCAGAACCTGAAGCAGAAGGAGAAGCAGGAGAAGCAGAAGAAGCAGAATCTGGAGAAGAAGGAGAACCAGAAGGAGAAGCAGAAGCAGAAAGAGAAGCAAAAGCAGAAGTTGAAGCAGAAAGAGAAGCAGAAGAAACAGAGGAAGCAGAAGCAGTAGCAGAAGAAGCTGAAGATGCAGAAGCAGATAGAGAAGCAGAAGGAATAGCAGAATAACGAGAAGGAGAAATAGAAGGAGAAGAAGAATGAGAAGCAGAAGGAGAAGCAGGAAAAACAGAAGAAGCAGAAACAGACGGAGAAGCAGAAGAAGGAGAAGCAGAAGAAGAAGCAGAAGGAAAAGCACAAGCAGAAGGAGATGCAGAAGGAGTAGCAGGAGAAGCAGAAGAAGCAGAAGCAGAAGGAGAAGAAGAAGGAGAAGAAGCAGAATCAGAAGAAGCAGAAGGAGAAGTAGAAAGAGAAGCCGACGAAGAGAAGCAGAACGAGAAGCAGGAGAAGCAGAAGAAGCAGAGCGTGAGAAGCAGAAGCAAAAGAAACAGAAGAAATAGAAGGAGCAGAAGCAGAAGGAGGAGCAGAAGCAGAAGGAGAAGCAGAAGAAGCAGGAGAAGCAGAAGCAGAAGACACAGGAGAAGCCGAAGAAGCAGAGGCAGAATCTGAAGCAGAAGGAGAAACAGAAGAAGCACAATCTGAAGCAGAAACAGAAGAAACAGAAATAGTAGAATAAGCAGAAGCAGAAGCAGCAGGAGAAGCAGAAGAAGAAGATGGACAAGGCGCAAGAGGAAGATTAGGAGTAGGAGAAGCAAAAGGATAAGCAGAAGCAGAAAGAGACGCAGAAGGAGAAGCAGCAAGAGAAGTAGGAGAAGCAGAAGAAGCAGAAGCAGGAGAAGCAGAAGAAACAGAAGACGCAGAAGCAGAATGAGAAGCAGAAGGAGAAATTGAAGCAGAAGCAGAAGGAGAAACAGAAGCAGAAGGAGAAGCAGAAGAAGGAGAATGAGAAGGAGAAGCAGAAAGAGGAGCGGAATGAGAAGCAGGAGATACAGAAGCAGGAGAAGCAGAAACAGAAGAAACAGAAGAAGGAGAAGAAACAGAAGGAGAAGCAGAAACAGAAGGAAAAGCAGAAAGAGAAGCAGAAGAAGCAGCAGCAGGAGAAGCAGAAGCAGAAGAAGCAGAAGCAGAACTTGAAGCAGAAGGAGAAGCAGGAGAAGCAGAATCTGGAGAAGCAGAAGGAGAAGCAGAAGCAGAAAGAGAAGCAAAAGCAGAAGGAGAAGCAGAACCACAAGAAGAAGAAACAGAAGAAGCAGAGGCAGTAGCAGAAGAAGCAGAAGATGCAGAAGCAGAAGGAGAAGCAGAAGGAAAAGCAGAAGAACGAGAAGGTGAAGGAGAAGGAGAAACAGAAGGAGAAGCAGAAAGAGAAGCAGAAGAAGGAGCAGGAGAAGGAAAAGCAGCAGGAGAAGCAGAAAGAGCGCAGAAGGAGGAGCAGGAGATGCAGAAACAGGAGAAGCATAAGCAGAACAAACAGGAGAAGGACAAGAAGCAGAAGCAGAAGGAGAAGCAGATACAGAAGGAGAAGCAGAAAGAGAAGGAGGGGAAGCAGAAGAAGCAGAAGCAGGAGAAGCAGAAGCATAAGAATCCGAAGTAGCAGAAGGAGAACCTGAAGCAGAAGGAGAAGCAGGAGAAGCAGAAGAAGTAGAACCTGGAGAAGCAGAAGGAGAAGTAGAAGGAGAAGCAGAAGCAGAGAGAGAATCAAAAGCAGAAGGAGAAGCAGAAGAAACAGAAGAAGTAGAAGCAGTAGCAGTTGTAGTAGAAGCAGAAGGAGAAGCAGAAGGAAAAGCAGAAGAACAAGAAGGCGAAGGGAAACAGAAGGAGAAGCAGTAGGAGAATAAGAAGGAGAACAGAAGAAGGAGAAGCAGAAGCAGAAGAAGATGCAGAAGGAGAAGCAGAAGAAGCAGAAGCAGAAGGAGAAGCAGGAAAAGCAGAAGAAGCAGAAGCAAAAGGTGAAGCAAAAGAAGGAGAAGGAGAAGGAGAAGCAGAGGCAGAAGAAGAAGCATAAGGACAAGCACAAGCAGAAGGAGATGCAGAAGGAGAAGCAGGAGAAGCAGAAGATGAAGGAGAAGCAGAAGTAGGAGATGGAGAAGGAGGAGAAGCAGAAGGAGAAGCAGAAGCGGAATGAGAAGCAGAAAGAGAAGCAGGAGAAGCACAAGAAGCAGAAGCAGGAGTAGCCGAAAGAGAAGAAGCAGAAGAAGCAGAATCAGAAGCAGATGTAGAAGCAGAAGCAGAAGGAGAAGCAGCAGAAGAAGTAGAACCAGAAATTCAGGCAGGAGAAACAGAAGAAGCAGAAGGAGAAGCAAAAAGAGAAGCAGTAGGAGAAGTAGAAGAAGCAGCAGAAGGAGAAGCAGCAGAAGAAGCAGAAAAACAAGCAGGAGAAGCAGAAGCAGAAAGAGAAGTAGAAGCAGAAGAAGCAGAAGCAGAAAAAGAAGCAGTAGAAGCACAAGAAGCAGAAGCAGGAGAAGCAGAAGCAGAAGATAAAGAAGAAGCATAAGAAGCAGAAGCAGAGGGAGAAACAGAAGAAGGAGAAAGAGAAGCAGAATGTGAAGCAGAAGGAGATGCAGAAGCAGAAAGAGAAGCAGAATGA
>NW_012297632.1:0-4259 GCF_000151885.1 Dipodomys ordii | reverse complement strand
TCTGGAGAAGCAGAATGAGAAGCTGAAGTAGAAGCAGAAGCAGAAGCAGAAAGAGAATCAAAAGCAGAAGGAGAAGCAGAAGAAACAGAAGAAGCAGAAGCAGTAGCAGTTGCAGCAGAAGCAGAAGGAGAAGCAGAAGAACGAGAAGGAGAAGGAGAAACAGAAGGAGAAGCAGAAGGAGAATCAGAAGCAGAAGCAGAAGACGCAGAAGGAGAAGCAGAAGGAGAAACAGAAGCAGAAGAAACAGCAGAAAGAGAAGCAGAAGCAGAAGAAGATGCAGAATGAGAAGCAGGAGAAGCAGAAGAAGCAGAAGCAGAAGGAGAAGTAGAAGAAGGAGAAGGAGAAGGAAGAGCCGCAGAAGCAATAGGAGAAGCAGAAAGAGAAGCAGAAGCAGAATGAGAAGCAGAAAGAGGAGCAGTAGAAGCAGAAGAAGCAGGAAAAGCAGAAGCAGAAGAAAGAGAAGAAGACGAAGAAGAAGAAGAAGCATAAGGAGAAGCATAAGGAGAAGTATAAGGAGAAGCAGTAGAAGCAGAAGAAGCAGAAGCAGGAGAAGCAGAAGCAGAAGAAAAAGAATAAGCAAAAGAAGCAGAAGCAGAAGCAGTGGGAGAAGCAGAAGAAGGAGAAGGAGAAGGAGCAGCAGAAGGAGAAGCAGATGCAGAAAGAGAAGCAGAAACAGAAGGAGAATAAGAAGGAGAAGCAGGAGAATCAGAAGAAGCAGAAAGAGAAGGAGAAGAAGGAGAAGCAGAAGTAGAATCAGAAGAAACAGAAGAAGAAGAAGAAGAAGAAGAAGAAGAAGAAGAAGAAGAAGAAGAAGAAGAAGAAGAAGAAGAAGAAGAAGAAGAAACAGAAGCAAAAGAAACAGAAGAAGGAGAAGAGCAGAAGCAGAAGGAGAAGCAGAAGCAGAAGGAGAAGCATAAAGCGAAGCAGGAGAAGCAGAAGAAGCAGGAGAAGCAGAAGCAGAAGAAACAGGAGAAGCCGAAGAAGCAGAAGCAGAATCTGAAGCAGAAGGAGAAACAGAAGAAGCACAATCTGAAGCAGAAGCAGAAGAAACAGAAATAGTAGAATAAGCAGAAGCACAAGCAGCAGGAGAAGGAGAAGAAGAAGACGGAGAAGGAGAGAGAGAAGGATTAGGAGTGGGAGAAGCAAAAGGATAAGCAGAAGCAGAAAGAGACGCAGAAGGAGAAGCAGCACGAGAAGTAGGAGAAGCAGGAGAAGCAGAAGCAGGAGAAGCAGAAGAAACAGAAGAGAAGAAACAGAAGAACGCAGAAGCAGAATGAGAAGCAGAAGGAGAAATTGAAGCAGAAGGAGAAGCAGAAGAAGGAGAAGAAGTAGAAGCAGAAAGAGAAGCAGAACGAGAAGAAGGAGAAGCAGAAACAGAAGAAGGAGAAGAAGCAGAAGCAGAAGGAGAAGCAGAAACAGAAGGAAAAGCAGAAAGAGAAGCAGGAGAAGCAACAGCAGGAGAAGCAGAAGCAGAAGAAGCCGAAGAAGCAGAAGCAGAACCTGAAGCAGAAAGAGAAGCAGAAGAAGCAGAATCTGGAGAAGCAGAAGCAGAAAGAGAAGCAAAAGCAGAAGGAGAAGCAAAAGGAGAAGCAGAAGAAACAGAAGAAGCAGAGGCAGTAGCAGAAGAAGCAGAAGATGCAGAAGCAGAAGGAGAAGCAGAAGGAAAAGCAGAAGAACGAGAAGGAGAAGGAGAAGGAGAAACAGAATGAGAAGCAGAAAGAGAAGCAGAAGAAGGAGCAGGAGAAGGAAAAGCAGCAGGAGAAGCAGAAAAAGAAGCAGAAGGAGAAGCAGGAGATGCAGAAACAGGAGAAGCAGAAGCAGAAGAAACAGGAGAAGGACAAGAAGCAGAAGCAGAAGGAGAAGCAGAAACAGAAGGAGAAGCAGAAAGAGAAGGAGGGAAAGCAGAAGAAGCAGAAGCAGGAGATGCAGAAGCATAAGAATGCGAAGACGCAGAAGCAGAACCTGAAGCAGAAGGAGAAGCAGGAGAAGCAGAAGAAGCAGAATCTGGAGAAGCAGAATGAGAAGCAGAATGAGAAGCAGAAGCAGAAAGAGAATCAAAAGCAGAAGGACAAGCAGAAGAAACAGAAGAAGTAGAAGCAGTAGCAGGTGTAGCAGAAGCAGAAGGAAAAGCAGAAAAACAGGAAGGAGAAGGAGAAACAGAAGGAGAAGTAGAAGGAGAAGCAGAAAGAGAAGCAGGTAAAGCAGAAGAAGAAGAAGCAGAAGGAGAAGCAGAAGGAGAAGCAGAAGAAGGAGAAGGGGAAACAGAAGCAGAAGAAGATGCAGAAGGAGAAGCAGAAGAAGCAGAAGCAGAAGGAGAAGCAGGAGAAGCAGAAGAAGCAGAATCTGGAGAAGCATAAGGAGAACCAGAAGGAGAAGCAGAAGCAGAAAGAGAAGCATAAGCAGAAGGAGAAGCAGAAGAAACAGAAGAAGCAGAATCAGTAGCAGAAGAAGCTGAAGATGCAGAAGCAGAAAGAGAAGCAGAAGGAATAGCAGAAAAACGAGAAGGAGAAATAGAAGGAGAAGCAGAAGGGGAAGCAGGAAAAGCAGAAGAAACAGAAGCAGACGGAGAAGCAGAAGAAGGAGAAGGAGAAGCCGGAGCAGAAGAAGAAGCAGAAGGAAAAGCACAAGCAGAAGCAGATGCAGAAGGAGAAGCAGGAAATGCAGAAGACGCAGAAGCAGAAGGAGAAGAAGAAGGAGAAGAATCAGAATTAGAAGAAGCAGAAGCAGAAATAGAAAGAGAAGCCGACGAAGAGAAGCTGAACGAGAAGCAGGAGAAGCAGAAGAAGCTCAAGCGGGAGAAGCAGAAGAAGAAGAAACAGAAGAAGGAGAAGGAGCAGAAGCAGAAGGAGAAGCAGAAAGAGAAGCAGGAAAAGCAGAAGAAGCAGAAGCAGGAGAAGCAGAAGGAGAAGAAACAGGAGAAGGACAAGAAGCAGAAAGAGAAGCAGTAGAAGTAGAAGAGGCAGGAAAAGCTGAAGCAGAAGAAAGAGAAGAAGAAGAAGACGAAGAAGAAGAAGACGAAGAAGAAGATGAAGAAGAAGTGATGATGATGTGAAGCATAAGGAGAAGCATAAGGAGAAGCATAAGGAGAAGTATAAGGAGAAGCAGTAGAAGCAGAAGAAGCAGAAGCAGGAGAAGCTGAAGCAGAAGAAAAAGAATAAGCAAAAGAAGCAGAAGCAGAAGCAGTGAGAGAAGCAGAAGAAGGAGAAGGAGAAGGAGCAGCAGAAGGAGAAGCAGAAGCAGAAAGAGAAGCAGAAACAGAAGGAGAACAAGAAGGAGAAGCAGGAGAATCAGAAGAAGCAGAAAGAGAAGGAGAAGAAGGAGAAGCAGAAGTAGAATCCGAAGAAACAGAAGAAGAAGAAGCAGAAGAAACAGAAGCAAAAGAAACAGAAGAAGGAGAAGAGCAGAAGCAGAAGCAGAAGGAGAAGCAGAAGCAGAAGGAGAAGCAGAAAGAGAAGCAGAAGAACCAGAAGAAGCAGGAGAAGCAGAAGCAGAAGAAACAGGAGAAGCCGAAGAAGCAGAAGCAGAATCTAAAGCAGAAGGAGAAACAGAAGAAGCACAATATGAAGCAGTAGCAGAAGAAACAGAAATAGTAGCATAAGCAGAAGCAGAAGCACCAGGACAAGCAGAAGAACAAGAAGGAGAAGGCGAAAGAGAAGGATTAGGAGTAGGAGAAGCAAAAGGATAAGCAGAAGCAGAAAGAGACGCAGAAGGAGAAGCAGCACGAGAAGTAGGAGATGCAGGAGAAGCAGAAGCAAGAGAAGCAGAAGAAACAGAAGACGCAGAAGCAGAATGAGATGCAGAAGGAGAAATTGAAGCAGAAGGAGAAGCAGAAGAAGGAGAATGAGAAGCAGAAAGAGAAGCAGAACGAGAAGTAGGAGAAGCAGAAGCAGGAGAAGCAGAAGCAGAAGAAACAGAAGAAGGAGAAGAAGCAGAAGCAGAAGGAGAAGCAGAAACAGAAGGAAAAGCAGAAAGAGAAGCAGAAGAAACAGCAGCAGGAGAAGGAGAAGCAGAAGAAGCCGTAGAAGCAGAAGCAGAACCTGAAGCAGAAGGAGAAGCAGAAGAAGCAGAATCTGGAGAAGCAGAAGGAGAAGCAGAAGCAGAAAGAGAAGCAAAAGCAGAAGGAGAAGCAGAAGGAGAAGCAGAAGAAACAAAAGAAGCAGAGGCAGTAGCAGAAGAAACAGAAGATGCAGAAGCAGAAGGAGAAGGAGAAGGAAAAGCAGAAGAACGAGAAGGAGAAGGAGAAGGAGAAGGAGAAACAG
>NW_012297631.1:0-4260 GCF_000151885.1 Dipodomys ordii | reverse complement strand
CGAAGTAGCCGGATCAAATGGAGAAGCATTTGTATGTGTATTCTGAAGTCTAATATGATGTTTTGGTCCAGCCCCAATCTGTATGAGATCAGAAGGAGAAGCCGGGGGATACGGATTAGCAGAAGCTGATGGTGTATCTATTGTAGGAGATGGAGAGGGAGTAGAAGCATAGGCTTAGGTAGAAGCTGAATCGGAATGAGAAGCAGAAACTGAAGCAGGAGAAGCACATGAAAAAGAAGCAGGAGAAGCCGAAAGAGAAGAAGCAGAAGAAGCAGATTCAGAAGCAGAAGTAGAAGCAGAAGCAGAAGGAGAAGCAGCAGAACAAGTAGAACCAGAAATTCAGGCAGGAGAAACAGAAGAAGCAGAAGCAGCAGCAGAAGGAGAAGCAAATAGAGAAGCAGAAGAAGAAGAACCAGCAAAACGAGAAGCAGCAGAAGAAGCAGAAAAACAAGGAGGAGAAGGAGAAGCAGAAAGAGAAGTAGAAGCAGAAGAAGCAGAAGAAGAAGAAGAAGCAGAAGAAGCATAAGAAGCAGTAGCAGGAGAAGCAGAACCAGAAGAAAAAGAAGAAGCAGAAGAAGCAGAAGCAGAGGGAGAAGCAGAAGAAGGAGAAGGAGCAGCAAAAGGAGAAGCAGAAGGAGAATCAGGAGGAGAAGCAGAAGAAGGAGAAGCAGAAGCAGAAGAAGAAGCAGAAGAAGAAGCAGAAGCAGAAGAAGATGCAGAAGGGGAAGCAGGAGAAGCAGAAGAAGCAGAAGCAGAAGGAGAAGCAGAAGTAGGAGAACGAGAAGGAGAAGGAAGGGCAGCAGAATCAATAGGAGAAGCAGAAGGAGAAGGAGAAGCAGAATGAGAAGCAGAAAGAGAAGCAGTAGAAGCAGAAGAAGCAGGAAAAGCAGAAGCAGAAGAAAGAGAAGAAGAAGACGAAGAAGAAGAAGAAGAAGAAGAAGAAGAAGAAGAAGAAGAAGAAGAAGAAGAAGAAGAAGAAGAAGAAGAAGAAGAAGAAGAAGAAGAAGAAGAAGAAGAAGAAGAAGAAGGAGAAGCATAAGGAGAAGCAGTAGAAGCAGAAGAAGCAGAAGAAGCAGAAGCAGGAGAAGCAGAAGAAAAAGAATAAGCAAAAGAAGCAGAAGCAGAAGCACTGGGAGAAGCAGAAGAAGGAGAAGGAGAAGGAGCAGCAGAAAGAGAAACAGAAGCAGAAAGAGAGGCAGAAACAGAAGGATAACACGAAGGAGAACCAGGAGAATCAGAAGAAGCAGAAGTAGAAGCAGACAGAGGAGAAGAAGGAGAAGCAGAAGTAGAATCAGAAGAAACAGAAGAAGAAGCAGAAGAAACAGAAGCAAAAGAAACAGAAGAAGGAGAAGAGCAGAAGCAGAAGCAGAAGGAGAAGCAGAAGTAGAAGGAGAAGCAGAAAGAGAAGCAGAAGAAGCAGAAGAAGCAGGAGAAGCAGAAGAAACAGGAGAAGCCGAAGAAGCAGAAGCAGAATCTGAAGCAGAAGGAGAAACACAAGAAGCACAATCTGAAGCAGAAGCAGAAGAAACAGAAATAGTAGAATCAGCAGAAGCAGAAGCACCACGAGAAGCAGAAGAAGAAGAAGGAAAAGGCGAAAGAGAAGGATTAGGAGTAGGAGAAGCAAAAGGATAAGCAGAAGCAGAAAGAGACGCAGAAGGAGAAGCAGGTAGACAAGTAGGAGAAGCAGGAGAAGCAGAAGCAGGAGAAGCAGAAGAAACAGAAGACGCAGAAGCAGAATGAGAAGCAGAAGGAGAAATTGAAGCAGAAGCAGAAGCAGAAGGAGAAGCAGAAAGAGAAGCAGAAGAAGTAGTAGCAGGAGAAGCAGAAGCAGAAGAAACAGAAGAATCCCAAGAACCAGAAGGATAACCTGAAGCAGAAGGAGAAGCAGGAACAGCAGAAGCTAGAAAAGCAGAAGCAGAAGAAACAGAACAAGCAGAAGAAGCAGAAGCAGAACGAGAAGCAGAAGAAGAAGAAGGAGAAAGAGAAGGATTAGGAGTAGGAGGAGCAGAAGCAGAAAGAGAAGCAGAAGGAGAAGCAGAAGGAGAAACAGAAGAAGCAGAAGCAGGAGAAGCAGAAGCAGAATGAGAAGCACAAGAAGGAGAAATTGAAGGAGAAGGAGAATTGGACGGAGAAGCAGAAGGAGAAGTAGGAGAAGCAGAAGAAGAAGAAGCAGGAGAAGCAGAAGCAGAAGAAACAGAAGGAGAAGAGCAGAAGCAGAAGGAGAAGCAGAAGCAGAAGGAGAAGCAGAAGAAGCAGAAGCTGAAGCAGAAGAAGAAGAAACAGAAAAAGCAGAAGAAGCAGAAGAAGAAGCAGCAGGAGAAGCAGAAGAAGAAGGAGAAGGAGAAAGAGAAGGATTAGGAGTAGGAGAAACAGAAGGATAAACAGAAGCAGAAAGAGAAGGAGAATGAGAAGGAGAAGCACGAGAAGCAGAAGAAGCAGAAGCAGGAGAAGCAGAAGCAGGAGAAGCAGAAGCAGAAGAAAAAGAATAAGCATAAGAAGCAGAATCAGAGGGAGAAACAGAGGAAGGAGAAGCAGAAGCAGAAGAAGCAGCAGAAGCCGAAGCAGAAGAAGATGCAGAAGGAGAAGCAGGAGAAGCAGAAGAAGGAGAAGGAGAAGGCGAAAGAGAAGGATTAGGAGTAGGAGAAGCAAAAGGATAAGCAGAAGCAGAAAGAGACGCAGAAGGAGAAGCAGCAGGAGAAGTAGGAGAAGCAGGAGAAGCAGAAGCAGGAGAAGCAGAATAAACAGAAGACGCAGAAGCAGAATGAGAAGCAGAAGGAGAAATTGAAGCAGAAGCAGAAGCAGAAGGAGAAGCAGAACTAGAAGCAGAAGAAGGAGAAGGAGAAGCAGAAAGAGAAGCAGAAAGAGAAGCACAACGAGAAGCAGGAGAAGCAGAAGCAGGAGAAGCAGAAGCAGAAGAAACATAGGAAGGAGAAGAAGCAGAAGGAGAAGCAGAAACAGAAGGAAAAGCAGAAAGAGAAGCAGGAGAAGCAGAAGAAGCAGCAGCAGGAGAAGCAGAACCAGAAGAAGCCAAAGAAGCAGAAGCAGAACTTGAAGCAGAAGGAGAAGCAGAAGAAGCAGAATCTGGAGAAGCACAAGGAGAAGCAGAAGCAGAAAGAGAAGCAAAAGCAGAAGGAGAAGCAGAAGAAACAGAAGAAGCAGGGGCAGTAGCATAAGAAGCAGAAGATGCAGAAGCAGAAGGAGAAGCAGAAGTAAAAGCAGAAGAACGAGAAGAAGAAACAGAAGGAGAAGCAGAAAGAGAAGCAGAAGAAGAAGCAGTAGAAGGAAAAGCAGCAGGAGAAGCAGAAAGAGCAGCAGAAGGAGAAGCAGGAGATGCAGAAACAAGAGAAGCAGAAGCAGAAGAAACAGGAGAAGGACAAGAAGCAGAAGCAGAAGGAGAAGCAGAAACAGAAGGAGAAGCAGAAAGAGAAGGAGGGGAAGCAGAAGAAGCAGCAGCAGGAGAAGCAGAAGCATAAGAATCCGAAGAAGCAGAAGCAGAACCTGAAGCAGAATGAGAAGCAGGAGAAGCAGAAGAAGCAGAATCTGGAGAAGCAGAATGAGAAGCTGAAGGAGAAGCAGAAGCGGAAAGAGAATCAAAAGCAGCAGGAGAAGCAGAAGAAACAGAAGAAGCAGAAGCAGTAGCAGTTGCAGCAGAAGGAGAAGGAAAAGAAGAAGGAAAAGCAGAAGAACGAGAAGGAGAAGGAAAAACAGAAGCAGAAGCAGAAGGAGAATCAGAAAGAGAAGCAGAAGAAGCAGAAGGAGAAGCAGAAGGAGAAGCAGAAGCAGAAGAAGCAGCAGAAGGAGAAGAAGAAGCAGAAGAAGATGCAGAAGGAGAAGCTGGAGAAGCAGAAGAAGCAGACGCAGAAGAAGAAGTAGAAGTAGGAGAAGGAGAAGGAAGAGCAACAGAAGCAATAGGAGAAGCAGAAGGAGAAGCAGAAGCAGAAAGAGAAGCAGTAGAAGCAGAAGAAGCAGGAAAACAGAAGAAGAAGAAAGAGAAGAGGAAGAAGAAGAAGAAGAAGAAGAAGAAGAAGAAGAAGAAGAAGAAGAAGAAGAAGATGAAGATGACGACGATGATGATGAAGAAGAAATAGAAGAAGAAGAAGAGAGAGAGAGAGAGAGAGATGAGAGAGAGAGAGAGAGGAGAGATAGAGACCAGAGGAGAGACGAGACGACGAAGAGAAGTCGAGGAGAGACGAGAAGAGATAAGGAGAGAGAGAGAGAGAGAGAGAGAGAGAGAGAGAGAGAGAGAGAGAGAGAGAGAGA
>NW_012297630.1:0-4260 GCF_000151885.1 Dipodomys ordii | reverse complement strand
TTACTGCTCTTGTGCGTTCTTGAGAAGCCGGAGAGTGGAAGGTGGAGATCCTTAAGGGGTTTGGTTTCTGTTGGAGGACTGACCTAATTTCTTGTGGGCGGAGGGGGAAGGGAAAGCAGATTGAGAATCTTGTGAAGCTTAAGAAACCGTTGCAGGATAAGCTCAAGCAGAAGAAGCCGAAGAGGCAGAATTAGAACCTGAAGCAGAAGGAGAAGCAGGAGAAGCAGAAGAAGCAGATTCTGGAGAAGTGGATGGAGAAGCAGAAGCAGAAAGATATTCAAAAGCAGAAGGTTAAGCAGAAGGGGAAGCGTAAGAAACAGAAGAAGCTGAGGCAGTAGTAGAAGAAGCAGAAGATGTTGAAGCAGAAGGAGAATCAGAAGGTAAAGCAGAAGAACGAGAAGGAGAAGGAGTAGGAGAAACAGAAGGAGAAGCAGAAAGAGAAGCAGAAGAAGGAGCAGGAGAAGGAAAAGCAGCAGGAGAAGCAGAAAGAGCAGCAGAAGGAGAAGCAGGAGATGCAGAAACTTGAGAAGCAGAAGCAGAAGAAACACAAGAAGGACAAGAAGCAGAAGCAGAAGGAGAAGCAGAAAGAGAAGGAGAAGCAGGAAGAGAAGGGGGGAAAGCAGAAGAAGCAGAAGCAGGAGAAGCAGAAGCATAAGAATGTGAAGAAGCAGAAGGAGAACCTGAAGCAGAAGGAGAAGCAGAATCTGAAGAAGCAGAATAAGAAGCAGAACGAGAAGCAGAAGCAGAAAGAGAATCAAAAGCAGAAGGAGAAGCAGAAGAAACAGAAGAAGTAGAAGCAGAAGCAGTTGTAGCAGAAGCAGAAGGAAAAGCAGAAGAACAAGAAGGAGAAGGAGAAACAGAAGGAGAAGCAGAAAGAGACGCAGGTAAAGCAGAAGATGAAGAAGCAAAAGGAGAATCAGAAGGAGAAGCAGAAGAAGATGCAGAATGAGAAGCAGGAGAAGCAGAAGAAGCAGAAGCAGGAGGAGAAGCAGGAAAAGCAGAAGAAGCAGAAGCAAAAGGAGAAGCAAAAGAAGGAGAAGGAGAAGCAGAAGCAGAAGCATAAGGACAAGCACAAGCAGAAGGAGATGCAGTAGGAGGAGCAGGAGAAGCAGAAGAATCAGAAGCTGAAGGAGAAGCAGAAGTAGGAGAAGGAGAAGGAGGAGAAGCAGAAGCAGAAGGAGAAGCAGAATGAGAAGCAGAAAGAGAAGCAGGAGAAGCACAAGAAGCAGAAGCAGGAGAAGCCGAAAGAGAAGAAGCAGAAGAAGCAGAAACATTAGCAGAAGGAGAAGCAGAAGCAGAAGGAGAAGCAGCAGAAGAAGTAGAACCAGAAATTCAGGCAGGAGAAACAGAAGAAGGAGAAGCAGAAGCAGAAGGAGAAGCAAAAAGAGAAGCACAAGGAGTAGTAAAAGAAGCAGCAGAAGGAGAAGCAGCAGAAGAAGCAGAAAAACAAGCAGGAGAAGCAGAAGCAGAAAGAGAATTAGAAGCTGAAGAAGCAGAACCAGAAGAAGAAGCAGTAGAAGCATAAGAAGCAGAAGCAGGAGAAGCAGAAGCAGAAGAAAAAGAAGAAGCATAAGAAGCAGAAGTAGAAGCAGAGGGAGAAACAGAAGAAGGAGAAGGAGCAGCAGAAGGTGAAGCAGAAGGAGATGCAGAAGCAGAAAGAGAAGCGGAAACAGAAGGAGAAGTTGGAGAATCAGAAGAAGCAGAAGCAGAAAGAGAAGCAAAAGAGGGAGAAGGAGAAGTAGAAGCAGAAGGACAATCAGGAGAAGCAGAAGAAGCAGAAGCGGGAGAAGCAGAAGAAACAGAAGAAGGAGAAGGAGCAGAAGGAGAAGCAGAAGCAGAATGAGAAGCAGAAATAGAAACAGAAGCAGAAGAAGCAGTTGCAGGAGAAGCAGAAGCAGAAGAAACAGAAGAAGCTGAAGAAGCAGAAGGAGAACCTGAAGCAGAAGGAGAAGCAGAAGCATCAGAGGCTTGAAAAGCAGAAGCAGAAGATACAGAACAAGCAGAAGAAGCAGAAGCAGAACGAGAAGCAGAAGAATAAGAAGGAGAAAGAGAAGGATTAGGAGTAGGAGGAGCAGAAGCAGAATTAGAAGCAGAAAGAGAAGCAGAAGGAGAAGCAGAAGGAGAAACAGAAGAAGCAGCAGCAGGAGAAGCAGAACCAGAAGCAGAATGAGAAGCACAAGAAGGAGAAATTGAAGGAGAAGGAGAATGAGACGGAGAAGCAGAAGGAGAAGTAGGAGAAGCAGAAGAAGGAGAAGCAGGAGAAGCAGAAGCAGAAGAAACAGAAGAAGGAGAAGAGCAGAAGCAGAAGGAGAAACAGAAGCAGAAGGAGAAGCAGAAGAAGCAGAAGCTGAAGCAGAAGAAACTGAAAAAGAAGAAAAAGAAGAAGAAAAGAAGAAGAAGCAGGAAAAGCAGAAGAAGAAGAAGAAGGAGAAGGAGAAAGAGAAGAATTAGGAGTAGGAGAAACAGACGGATAAGCAGAAGCAGAAAGAGAAGGAGAAGGAGAAGGAGAAGCAGGAGAAGCAGAAGAAGCAGAAGCAGGAGAAGCAGAAGCAGAATGAAAAGCAGAAGAAGGAGAAATTAAAACAGAAGAAGATGCAGAAGGAGAAGCAGAAGCAGAAGCAGAATCTGAAGCTAAAGAAGGAGAAGGAGAAGCAGAAGGATAAGAATAAAGAGAAACAGAAAGAGAAGCAGGAGAAGCAGGAGAAGCATAAGCAGAAGAAATAGAAGAAGGAGAAGAAGCAGAAGCAGAAAGAGAAGCAGAAACAGAAGGAGAAGCAGAAATAGAAGCAGAAGAAGCCGAAGTAGCAGAAGCAGAACCTGAAGCGGAAGGAGAAGCAGAAGAAGCAGAATCTGGAGAAGAAGAAGGAGAACCAGAAGGAGAAGCAGAAGCAGAAAGAGAAGCAAAAGCAGAAGGAGAAGCAGAAGTAACAGAAGAAGAAGAGGCAGTAGCAGAAGAAGCTGAAGATGCAGAAGCAGAAAGAGAAGCAGAAGGAATAGCAGAAGAACGAGAAGGAGAAGGAGAAACAGAAGGAGAAGAAGAGGGAGAAGCAGAAGGAGAATCAGGAAAGGCAGAAGAAGCAGAATCAGACGGAGAAGCAGGAAAAGCAGAAGAAGCAGAAGCAAAAGGAGAAGCAAAAGAAGGAGAAGGAGAAGCAGTGGCAGAAGAAGAAGCATAAGTACAAGCACAAGCAGAAGGAGATGCAGAAGGAGAAGCAGGAGAAACAGAAGAAGCAGAAGATGAAGGAGAAGCAGAAGTAGGAGAAGGAGAAGGAGAAGCAGAAGGATAAGAATAAAGAGAAACAGAAGGAGAAGCAGGAGAAGCATAAGCAGAAGAAATAGAAGAAGGAGAAGAAGCAGAAGCAGAAAGAGAAGCAGAAACAGAAGGAGAAGCAGAAATAGAAGCAGAAGAAGCCGAAGAAGCAGAAGCAGAACCTGAAGCGGAAGGAGAAGCAGAAGAAGCAGAATCTGGAGAAGAAGAAGGAGAACCAGAAGGAGAAGCAGAAGCAGAAAGAGAAGCAAAAGCAGAAGGAGAAGCAGAAGAAACAGAAGAAGCAGAAGCAGTAGCAGAAGAAGCTGAAGATGCAGAAGCAGAAAGAGAAGCAGAAGGAATAGCAGAAGAACGAGAAGGAGAAGGAGAAACAGAAGGAGAAGAAGTAGGAGAAGCAGAAGGAGAATCAGGAAAGGCAGAAGAAGCAGAATCAGACGGAGAAGCAGGAAAAGCAGAAGAAGCAGAAGCAAAAGGAGAAGCAAAAGAAGGAGAAGGAGAAGCAGTGGCAGAAGAAGAAGCATAAGGACAAGCACAAGCAGAAGGAGATGCAGAAGGAGAAGCAGAAGAAGCAGAAGATGAAGGAGAAGCAGAAGTAGGAGAAGGAGAAGGAGGAGAAGCAGAAGTAGAAGGAGAAGTAGAAGCGGAACGAGAAGCAGAAAGAGAAGCAGGAGAACACAAGAAGCAGAAGCAGGAGAAGCCGAAAGAGAAGAAGCAGAAGAAGCAGAATCAGAAGCAGAAGTAGAAGCAGAAGCAGAAGGAGAAGCAGCAGAAGAAGTAGAACAAGAAATTCAGGCAGGAGAAACAGAAGAAGCAGAAGCAGAAGCAGAAGGAGAAGCAAAAAGAGAAGCGTAGGAGAAGTAGAAGAAGCAGCAGAAGGAGAAGCAGCAGAAGAAGCAGAAAAACAAGCAGGAGAAGCGAAGCCGAAAGAGAAGTAGAAGCAGAAGAAACAGAAGCAGAAGAAGAAGCAGGAGAAGCACAAGAAGCAGAAGCAG
>NW_012297629.1:0-4261 GCF_000151885.1 Dipodomys ordii | reverse complement strand
GAAGGAGAACCAGAAGGAGAAGCAGAAGCAGAAAGAGAAGCAAAAGCAGAAGGAGAAGCAGAAGAAACAGAAGAAGCAGAATCAGTAACAGAAGAAGCTGAAGATGCAGAACCAGAAAGAGAAGCAGAAGGAATAGCAGAAGAATGAGAAGGAGAAACAGAAGGAGAAGCAGAAGGAGAAGCAGGAAAAGCAGAAGACACAGAAGCAGACGGAGAAGCAGAAGAAGGAGAAGGAGAAGCCGAAGGGGAAGAAGAAGCAGAAGGAAAAGCACAAGCAGAAGGAGATGCAGAGGGAGAAGTAGGAGATGCAGAAGAAGCAGAAGCACAAGGAGAAGAAGAAGGAGAAGAATCAGAATCAGAAGAAGCAGAAGCAGAAATAGAAAGAGAAGCCGACGAAGAGAAGCAGAACGAGAAGCAGGAGAAGCAGAAGAAGCAGAAGCGGGAGAAGCAGAAGAATAAACGGAAGAAGGAGAAGGAGCAGAACCAGAAGGAGAAGCAGAAAGAGAAGCAGAAAAAGCAGAAGAAGCAGAAGCAGGAGAAGCAGAAGGAGAAGAACCAGGAGAAGGACAAGAAGCAGAAGCAGAAGCAGAAGGAGAAGCAGAAACAGAAGGAAAAGCAGAAACAGAAAGAGGGGAAGCCGAAGAAGCAGAAGCGGAGAAGCAGAAGCAGAAGAATCCGAAGAAGCAGAAGCAGAAGCAGAACCTGAAGCAGAAGGAGAAGCAGGAGAAGCAGAAGAAGCCGAATCTGGAGAAGCAGAATGAGTTGCTGAAGTAGAAGCAGAAGCAGAAGCAGAAAGAGAATCAAAAGCAGAAGGAGAAGCAGAAGAAACAGAAGAAGCAGAAGCAGTAGCAGTTGCAGCAGAAGCAGAAGGAGAAGCAGAAGGAAAAGCAGAAGAACGAGAAGGAGAAGGAGAAACAGAAGGAGAAGCAGAAGGAGAATCAGAAGGAGAAGCAGAAGAAGCAGAAGGAGAAGCAGAAGGAGAAACAGAAGCAGAAGAAACAGCAGAAAGAGAAGCAGAAGCAGAAGAAGATGCAGAAGGAGAAGCAGGAGAAGCAGAAGAAGCAGAAGCAGAAGGAGAAGTAGAAGAAGGAGAAGGAGAAGGAAGAGCCGAAGAAGCAATAGGAGAAGCAGAAAGAGAAGCAGAAGCAGAATGAGAAGCAGAAAGAGAAGCAGGAAAAGCAGAAGAAGCAGGAAAAGCAGAAGCAGAAGAAAGAGAAGAAGAAGAAGAAGAAGAAGAAGAAGAAGAAGAAGAAGAAGAAGAAGAAGAAGAAGAAGAAGAAGAAGAAGAAGAAGAAGAAGAAGAAGAAGAAGCATAAGGAGAAGCATAAGGAGAAGCCTAAGGAGAAGCATAAGGAGAAGCATAAGGAGAAGCATAAGGAGAAGCAGTAGAAGCAGAAGAAGCAGAAAGAGGAGAAGCAGAAGCAGAAGAAAAAGAATAAGCAAAAGAAGCGGAAGCAGAAGTAGTGGGAGAAGCAGAAGAAGGAGAAGGAGAAGGAGCAGCAGAAGGAGAAGCAGAAGCAGAAAGAGAAGCAGAAACAGAAGGAGAACAAGAAGGAGAAGCATTAGAATCAGAAGAAGCAGAAAGAGAAGGAGAAGAAGGAAAAGCAGAAGTAGAATCAGAAGAAACAGAAGAAGAAGAAGCAGAAGAAACAGAAGCAAAAGAAACAGAAGAAGGAGAAGAGCAGAAACAGAAGCAGAAGGAGAAGCAGAAGCAGAAGGAGAAGCAGAAAGAGAAGCAGGAGAAGCAGAAGAAGCAGGAGAAACAGAAGCAGAAGAAACAGGAGAAGCCGTAGAAGCAGAAGCAGAATCAGAAGCAGAAGGAGAAACAGAAGAAGCACAATCTGAAGCAGAAGCAGAAGAAACAGAAATAGTAGAATAAGCAGAAGCAGAAGCACCAGGACAAGCAGAAGAACAAGAAGGAGAAGGCGAAAGAGAAGGATTAGGAGTAGGAGAAGCAAAAGGATAAGCTGAAGCAGAAAGAGACGCAGACGGAGAAGCAGCACGAGAAGTAGGAGAAGCAGGAGAAGCAGAAGCAAGAGAAGCAGAAGAAACAGAAGACGCAGAAGCAGAATGAGAAGCAGAAGGAGAAATTGAAGCAGAAGCAGAAGCAGAAGCTGAAGGAGAAGCAGAAGAAGGAGAAGTTAGAAGCAGAAAGAGAAGCAGAACGAGAAGCAGGAGAAGCATAAGCAGGAGAAGCAGAAGCAGAAGAAACAGAAGAAGGAGAATAAGCAGAAGCAGAAGGAGAAGCAGAAAAAAAGGAAAAGCAGAAAGAGAAGCTGGATAAGCAGAAGAAGCAGCAGCAGGAGAAGCAGAAGCAGATGAAGCATAAGAAGCAGAAGCAGAACCTGAAGCAGAAGGAGAAGCAGAAGAAGCAGAATCTGGAGAAGCAGGAGAAGCAGAAGAGAAGCAGAAGCAAATGCATATGGATAATCTTAAGGAGATGCAGAAGAAACAGAAGAAGCAGAGGCAGTAGCAGAAGAAGCAGAAGATGCAGAAGCTGAAGGAGAAGCAGAAGGAAAAGCAGAAGAACGAGAAGGTGAGGGAGAAGGAGAAACAGGAGTAGAAGCTGAAAGAGAAGCAGAAGAAGGAGCAGGAGAAGGAAAAGCAGCAGGAGAAGCAGAAAGAGCAGCAGAAGGAGAAGCAGGAGATGCAGAAACAGGAGAAGCAGAAGCAGAAGAAACTGGAGAAGGACAAGAAGCAGAAGCAGAAGCAGAACTTGAAGCATAAGGAGAAGCATAAGGAGAAGTATAAGGGGAAGCAGTAGAAGCAGAAGAAGCAGAAGCAGGAGAAGCAGAAGGAGAAGGAGAAGCAGAAAGAGAAGCAGAAGAAACAGAAGAAGCAGAATCAGAAGAAACAGGAGAAGCTGAAGAAGCAGACGCAGAATCTGAAGCAGGAGAAACAGAAGAAGCACAATGTGAAGCAGAAGCAGAAGAAACAGAAATAGTAGAATAAGCAGAAGCAGAAGCAGCAGGAGAAGCAGAAGAAGAAGACAGAGAAGGCGAGAGAAGGATTAGGAGTAGGAGAAGCAAAAGGATAAGCAGAAGCAGAAAGAGAAGCAGAAGGAGAAGCAGCACGAGAAGTAGGAGTAGCAGGAGAAGAAGAAGCAGGAGAAGCAGAAGAAACAGAAGGCGCAGAGGCAGAATGAGAAGCAGAAGGAGAAACTGAAGCAGAAGCAGAAGCAGAAGGAGAAGCAGAAGCAGAAGAAGAAGCAGAAGAAGGAGAAGGACAAGGAGAAGGAGAAAGAGAAGCAGAAAGAGAAGCAGAACGAGAAGCAGGAGAAGCAGAAACTGGAGAAGCCGAAGCAGAAGAAATAGAAGAAGGGGAAGAAGCAGAAGCAGAAGCAGAAGGAGAAGCAGAAACAGAAGGAAAAGCAGAAAGAGAAGCAGGAGAAGCAGAAGAAGCAGAAGCAGAGGAAGCAGAAGCAGAAGAAGCCGAAAAAGCAAAAGCAGAACCTGAAGCAGAAGGAGAAGCAGAAGAAGCAGAAGAAGCAGAATCTGGAGAAGCAGAAGGAGAAGCAGAAGCAGAAAGAGAAGCAAAAGCAGAAGGAGAAGCAGAAGAAACAGAAGAAGCAGAGGCAGTATCAGAAGAAGCAGAAGATTCAGAACCAGAAGGAGAAGCAGAAGGAAAAGCAGAAGAACTAGAAGGAGAAGGAGAAGGAGAAACAGGAGTAGAAGCAGAAAGAGAAGCAGAAGAAGGAGCAGTAGAAAGAAAAGCGGCAGGAGAAAAAGAAAGAGCAGCAGAAGGAGAAGCAGGAAATGCAGAAACAGGAGAAGAACAAGCAGAAGAAACAGGAGAAGGACAAGAAGCAGAAGCAGAAGGAGAAGCAGAAAGAGAAGGAGGGGAAGCAGTAGAAGCAGAAGCAGGAGAAGCAGAAGCATAAGAATCCGAAGAAGCAGAAGCAGAACCTGAAGCAGAAGGAGAAGCAGGAGAAGCAGAAGAATCAGAATCTGGAGAAGCAGAATGAGAAGCAGAAGGAGAAGCAGAAGCAGAAAGAGAATCAAAAGCAGAAGGAGAAGCAGAAGAAACAGAAGAAGTAGAAGCAGTAGCAGTTGTAGCAGAAGCAGTAGGAAAAGCAGAGGGAAAAGCAGAAGAACAAGAAGGAGAAGGAGAAACAGAAGGAGAAGCAGAAGGAGAAGCAGAAAGAGAAGCAGGTAAAGCAGAAGAAGAAGTAGAAGGAGAATCAGAAGGAGAAGCAGAAGAAGGAGAAGGAGAAGCAGAAGCAGAAGAAGATGCAGAAGGAGAAGCAGAAGAAGCAGAAGAAG
>NW_012297628.1:0-4261 GCF_000151885.1 Dipodomys ordii | reverse complement strand
GGAAGCAGGAGAAGCAGAAGAAGCAGCAGCATTTTTTGAAGCAGAAGCATAAGAATTCGAAGAAGCAGAAGCAGAACCTGAAGCAGAAGGAGAAGCAGAAGAAGCAGAATCTGGAGAAGCAGAAGGAGAACCAGAAGGAGAAGCAGAATCAGAAAGAGAAGCAAAAGCAGTAGGAGAAGCACAAGGAGAAGCAGAAGAAACAGAAGAAGCAGATGCAGTAGCAGAAGAAGCAGAAGATGCAGAAGCAGAAGGAGAAGCAGAAGGAAAAGCAGAAGAACGAGAAGAAGGAGAAACAGAAGGAGAAGCAGAAAGAGAAGCAGAAGAAGGAGCAGGAGACGGAAAAGCAGCCGGAGAAGCAGAAAGAACAACAGAAGGAGAAGGAGGAGATGCAGAAACAGGAGAAGCAGAAGTAGAAGAATCAGGAGAAGGACAAGAAGCAGAAGCAGAAGGAGAAGCAGAAACAGAAGGAGAAGCAGAAAGAGAAGGAGGGGAAGCAGAAGAAGCAGAAGCAGGAGAAGCAGAAGCATAAGAATACGAAGAAGCAGAAGCAGAACCTGAAGTAGAAGGAGAAGCAGGAGAAGCAGAAGAAGCAGAATCTGGAGAAGCAGAATGAGAAGCTGAAGGAGAAGCAGAAGCAGAAAGAGAAGCAGAAACAGAAGGAGAAGAAGAAGGATTAGTTGGAGAATGAGAAGAAGCAGAAGCACAACGAGAAGCAGTAGAAGGAGAAGGAGAAGCAGAAGCAGAGGAAAGGAAGGAGAAGCAGAAGAAGCAGAAGCGGAAGAAGCCGAAAGTGAAGAAGCAGAAACAGAAGCAGAAGTAGAAGCAGAAGCAGAAGGAGAAGCAACAGAACAAGTAGAACCAGAAATTCAGGCAGGAAAAACAGAAGAAGCAGAAGCAGAAAGAGAAGCAAAAAGAGAAGCAGAAGGAGAAGTAGAAGAAGCAGCAGAAGGAGAAGCAGCAGAAGCAGAAAAACAAGCAGGAGAAGCAGAAGCAGAAAGAGAAGTAGAAGCAGAAGAAGCAGAAGCAGAAGAAGAAGCAGTAGAAGCATAAGAAGGAGAAGCAGGAGAAGCAGAAACAGGAGAAGCAGAAGCAGAAGAACAAGAAGAAGCATAAGAAGCAGAAGCAGAGGGAGAAACAGAAGAAGGAGAAGGAGCAGCAGAAGGTGAAGCAGAAGGAGATGAAGAAGCAGAAAGGGAAGCAGAATCAGAAGGAGAAGAAGAAGGATTAGTTGGAGAATCAGAAGAAGCAGAAGCAGAAAGAGAAGCAGAAGAAGGAGAAGGAGAAGCAGAAGCACAGGAAAGGAAGGAGAAGCAGAAGAAGCAGAAGGACGAGAAGCAGAAGAAGAAGAAGAAGAAGAAGAAGAAGAAGAAGAAGAAGAAGAAAGAGAAGAAGGAGAAGGAGCAGAAGGAGAAGCAGAAGCAGAAGGAGAAGCAGAAAGAGAAGGAGAAGAAGCAGTAGCAGGAGAAGGAGAAGCACAAGAAACAGAAGAAGCTGAAGAAGCAGAAGCAGGACCTGAAGCAGAAGAAACAGAACAAGCAGAAGAAGCAGTAGCAGAAGCAGAACGAGAAGCAGAAGAAGAAGAAGGAGAAGGAGAAAGAGAAGGATTAGGAGTAGGAAGAGCAGAAGGAGAATAAGAAGCAGAACGAAAAGCAGAAGGAGCAGCAGAAGGAGCAGCAGAAGGAGAAGCAGAGGAAGGAGAAGCAGAAGCAGAAGAAGATGCAGAAGGAGAAGCAGGAGAAGCACAAGAAGCAAAAGCAGAAAGAGAAGCAGAAGTAGAAGAAGGAGAAGGAGAAGGAAGGGCAGTCGAAGCAATAGGAGAAGCAGAAGGAGAAGCAGAAGAATGAGGAGAAGAAAGAGAAGCAGGAGAAGCACAAATGCAGAAGCAGGAGAAGCAGAAGCAGAAGAAAGAGAAGAAGAAGAAGAAGAAGAAGAAGAAGAAGAAGAAGAAGAAGAAGAAGAAGAAGAAGAAGAAGAAGAAGAAGAAGAAGAAGAAGAAGAAGAAGCAGCATAAGGAGAAGCAGTAGAAGCAGAAGAAGCAGAAGCAGAAGAAAAAGAATAAGCAAAAGAAGCAGAAGAAAAAGAATAAGCAAAAGAAGCAGAAGCAGAAGCACTGGGAGAAGCAGAAGCAGAAGGAGAAGGAGCAGCAGAAGGAGAAGCAGAAGCAGAAAGAGAAGCAGAAACAGAAGGACAACAAATTGAGAAGCAGGAGAATCAGAAGAAGCAGAAGTAGAAGCATAAGAAACAGAAGCAAAAGAAACAGAAGAAACAGAAGCAAAAGAAACAGAAGAAGGAGAAGAGCAGAAGCAGAAGCAGAAGGAGAAGAAGAAGCAGAAGTAGAAGCAGAAGAAGCAGAAGCTGAAGCGGAAGAAGAAGAAACAGAAAAAGCAGAAGAAGCAGAAGAAGAGGCAGCAGGAGAAGCAGAAGAAGAAGAAGGAGAAAGAGAAGGATTAGGAGTAGGAGAAACAGAAGGATAAGCAGAAGCAGAAAGAGAAGGAGAAGGAGAAGCAGGAGAAGCAGGAGAAGCAGAAGGAGCAGAAGCAGGAGAAGCAGAAGCATAATGAAATGCAGAAGAAGGAGAAATTGAAACAGAAGAAGATGCAGAAGGAGAAGCAGAAGCAGAAGCAGTAGTAGAAGCAGAAGAAGGAGAAGCAGAAGGAGAAGCATAAAGAGAAACAGAAGGAGAAGCAAGAGAAGCAGAAGCAGGAGAAGCAGAATCAGAAGGAATACAAGAAGGAGAAGAAGCAGAAGCAGAAAGAGAAGCAGAAACAGAAGGAGAAGCAGAAATAGAAGCAGAAGAAGCAAAGAAGCAAAAGGAGAACCTGAAGCAGAAGGAGAAGCTGGAAAAGCAGAAGAAGAAGAATCTGGAGAAGAAGAAGGAGAACCAGAAGGAGAAGCAGAAGCAGAAAGAGAAGCAAAAGCAGAAGGAGAAGCAGAAGAAACAGAAGAAGCAGAAGCAGTAGCAGAAGAAGCTGAAGATGCAGAAGCAGAAAGAGAAGCAGAAGGAATAGCAGAAGAACGAGAAGGAGAAGGATAAACAGAAGGAGAAGCAGAAGGAGTAGCAGAAAGAGAATCAGGAAAAGCAGAAGAAGCAGAAGCAGACGGAGAAGCAGAAGAAGGAGAAGGAGAAGCAGAAGCAGCAGAAGCACAAGGAAAATCACGAGCAGAAGGAGATGCAGAAGGAGAAGCAGGAGAAGCAGAAGAAGCAGAAGCAGAAGGGGAAGAACTAAAGAGAAGAAGCAGAAGCAGAAGTAGATAGTGAAGCCGACGAAGAGAAGCAGAATGAGAAGCAGGAGAAGCAGAAGAAGCAGAAGCGGGAGAAGCAGAAGAAGAAGAAACAGAAGGAGAAGGAGCAGAAGCCGAAGGAGAAGCAGAAGCAGAAGGAGAAGCAGAAAGAGAAGCAGGAAAAGCAGAAAAAGCAGAAGCAGGAGAAACAGAAACAGAAGAAACAGGAGAAGGACAAGAAGCAGAAGCAGAAGGAGAAGCAGAAACAGAAGGAGAAGCAGAAAGAGAAGGAGGGGAAGCAGAAGAAGCAGAATCAGGAGACGCAGAAGCATAAGAATCCGAAGAAGCAGAAGCAGAACCTGAAGCAGAAGGATAAGCAGCAGAAGCAGAATCTGGAGAAGCAGAATGACAAGCTGAAGGAGAATCAGAAGCAGAAAGGGAATCAAAAGCAGAAGAAGAAGCAGAAGAAACAGAAGAAGCAGAAGCAGTAGCAGTTGCAGCAGAAGGAGAAGCAGAAGGAAAAGCAGGAGAACAAGAAGGAGAAAGAGAAACAGAAGCAGAAGGAGAAGGAGAATCAGAAGGAGAAGCAAAAGAAGCAAAAGGAGAAGCAGAAGGAGAAACAGAAGCAGAAGAAGCAGCACAAGGAGAAGCAGAAGCAGAAGAAGATGCATAAGGAGAAGCAGGAGAAGCAGAAGAAGCAGAAGGAGAAGTAGAAGTAGGAGAAGGAGAAGGAAGAGTCGCAGAAGCAATAGGAGAAGAAGAAGGAGAAGCAGAAGCAGAATGAGAAGAAGAAAGAGAAGGACAAGAAGCAGAAGAAGCCGGAAAAGAAGAAGCAGAATAAAGAGAAGAAGAAGAAGAAGAAGAAGAAGAAGAAGAAGAAGAAGAAGAAGAAGAAGAAGAAGAAGAAGAAGAAGAAGAAGAAGAAGAAGAAGAAGAAGAAGAAGGAGGAGGAGGAGGAGAAGGAGAAGGAGAAGCATAAGGGAAGAAGTAGAAGCAGAAGAAGCAGAAGCAGAAGAAAAGGATAAGCATAAGAAGCAGA
>NW_012297627.1:0-4261 GCF_000151885.1 Dipodomys ordii | reverse complement strand
TAAGTAGCAGAAGCAGGAGAAGCAGAAGCAGAAGATAAAGAAGAAGCACAAGAAGCAGAAGCAGAGGGAGAAACAGAAGAAGGAGAAAGAGCAGCAGAAGGTGAAGCAGAAGGAGATGCAGAAGCAGAAAGCGAAGCAGAAACAGAAGGAGAAGAAGAAGGAGAAGTTGGAGAATCAGAAGAAGCAGAAGCAGAAGCAGAAAGAGAAGGAGAAGAAGGAGAAGGAGAAGCAGAAGGAGAAGGACAAGCAGGAGAAGCAGAAGAAGCAGAAGCGGGAGGAGCAGAAGAAGAAGAAACAGAAGAAAGAGAAGGAGCAGAAGGAGAAGCAGAAGCAGAAGCAGAAGCAGAAAGAGAAGCAGAAGAAGCAGAAGAAGCAGTAGCAGGAGAAGCAGAAGCAGAAGAAACAGAAGAAGCCCAAGAAGCAGAAGGAGAACCTGAAGCAGAAGGACAAGCAGAAGCAGCAGAAGCTGGAAAAGCAGAAGCAGAAGAAACAGAACAAGGAGAAGAAGCAGAAGTAGAACGAGAAGCAGAAGAAGAAGAAGGAGAAAGAGAAGGATTAGAAGTAGGAGGAGCAGAAGGAGAATCAGAAGCAGAAAGAGAAGCAGAAGGAGAAGCAGAAGGAGAAACAGAAGAAGCAGAAGTAGGAGAAGCAGAGGCAGAAGCAGAATGAGAAGCACAAGAAGGTGAAATTGAAGGAGAAGGAGAATGAGACGGAGAAGCAGAAGGAGAAGTAGGAGAAGCAGAAGAAGAAGAAGCAGGAGAAGGAGAAGCAGAAGAAACAGAAGAAAGAGAAGAGCAGAAGCAGAAGCAGACGGAGAAGCAGAAGCAAAAGGAGAAGCAGAAGAAGCAGAAGCTGAAGCAGAAGAAGAAGAAACAGAAAAAGCAGTACAAGCAGAAGAAGAAGCAGCAGGAGAAGCAGAAGAAGAAGAAGAAGAAGAAGAAGAAGAAGGAGAAGGAGAAAGAGAAGGATTAGGAGTAGGAGAAACAGAAGGATAAGCAGAAGCAGAAAGAGAAGGAGAATGAGAAGGAGACGCAGGAGAAGCAGAAGAAGGAGAAGCAGGAGAAGCAGAAGCAGAATGAAAAGCAGAAGAAGGAGAAATTGAAACAGAAGAAGATGCAGAAGGAGAAGCAGAAGCAGTAGTAGAAGCAGAAGAAGGAGAAGCAGAAGGAGAAGCATAAAGAGAAACAGAAGGAGAAGCAGGAGAAGCAGAAGCAGGAGAAGCAGAATCAGAAGAAATAGAAGAAGGAGAAGAAGCAGAAGCAGAAACAGAAGCAGAAACAGAAGGAGAAGCAGAAATAGAAGCAGAAGAAGCCGAAGAAGCAAAAGCAGAACCTAAAGCAGAAGGAGAAGCAGGAGAAGCAGAAGAAGCAGAATCTGGAGAAGAAGAAGAAGAACCAGAAGGAGAAGCAGAAGCAGAAAGAGAAGCAAAAGCAGAAGGAGAAGCAGAAGGAGAAGCAGAAGAAACAGAAGAAGCAGAATCAGTAGCAGAAGAAGCTGAAGATGCAGAACCAGAAAGAGAAGCAGAAGGAATAGCAGAAGAACGAGAAGGAGAAATAGAAGGAAAAGCAGAAGGAGAAGCAGGAAAAGCAGAAGAACCAGAAGCAGACGGAGAAGCAGAAGAAGGAGAAGGAGAAGCCGGAGCAGTAGAAGAAGCAGAAGGAAAAGCATTAGCAGAAGTAGATGCAGAATGAGAAGCAGGAAATGCAGAAGACACAGAAGCAGAAGGAGAAGAATCAGAGTCAGAAGCAGCAGAAGCAGAAATAGAAAGAGAAGCCGACGAAGAGAAGCAGAACGAGAAGCAGGAGAAGCAGAAGAAGCACAAGCGGGAGAAGCAGAAGAAGAAGAAAAAAAAGAAGGAGCAGGAGCAAAAGCAGAAGGAGAAGCAGAAAGAGAAGCAGGAAAAGCAGAAGAAGCAGAAGCAGGAGAAGCAGAAGGAGAAGAAAAAGGAGAAGGACAAGAAGCAGAAAGAGAAGCAGTAGAAGCAGAAGAGGCAGGAAAAGCAGAAGCAGAAGAAAGACAAGAAGAAGAAGACGAAGGAGAAGAAGAAGAAGCAGCAGCATAAGGAGAAGCATAAGGAGAAGCATAAGGAGAAGTATAAGGAGAAGCAGTAGAAGCAGAAGAAGCAGAAGCAGGAGAAGCTGAAGCAGAAGAAAAAGAATAAGCAAAAGAAGCAGAAGCAGAAGCAGTGAGAGAGAGAAGCAGAAGAAGGAGAAGGAGCAGCAGAAGGAGAAGCAGAAGCAGAAAGAGAAGCAGAAACAGAAGGAGAACAAGAAGGAGAAGCAGGAGAATCAGAAGAAGCAGAAAGAGAAGAAGAAGAAGGAGAAGCAGAAGTAGAATCAGAAGAAACAGAAGAAGTAGAAGCAGAAGAAACAGAAGCAAAAGAAACAGAAGAAGGAGAAGAGCAGAAGCAGAAGCAGAAGGAGAAGCAGAAGCAGAAGGAGAAGCAGAAAGAGAAGCAGGAGAAGCAGAAGAAGCAGGAGAAGCAGAAGCAGAAGAAACAGGAGAAGCCGAAGAAGCAGAAGCAGAATCTGAAGCAGAAGGAGAAACAGAAGAAGCACAATCTGAAGCAGAAGAAATAGAAATAGTAGAATAAGCAGAAGCAGAAGCACCAGGACAAGCAGAAGAACAAGAAGGAGAAGGCGAAAGAGAAGGATTAGGAGTAGGAGAAGCAAAAAGGATAAGCAGAAGCAGAAAGAGACGCAGAAGGAGAAGCAGTACGAGAAGTAGGAGTAGCAGGAGAAGAAGAAGCAGGAGAAGCAGAAGAAACAGAAGGCGCAGAGGCAGAATGTGAAGCAGAAGGAGAAATTGAAGCAGAAGCAGAAGCAGAAGGAGAAGCAGAAGCAGAAGAAGAAGCAGAAGAAGGAGAAAGACAAGAAGGAGGAGAAAGAGAAGCAGAAAGAGAATCAGAACGAGAAGCAGGAGAAGCAGAAGCTGGAGAAGACGAAGCAGAAGAAACAGAAGAAGGGGAAGAAGCAGAAGCAGAAGGAGAAGCAGAAGCAGAAGGAAAAGCAGAAATAGAAGCAGGAGCAGCAGAAGAAGCAGCAGCAGGAGAAGCAGAAGCAGAAGAAGCCGAAGAAGCAGAAGCAGAACCTGAAGCATAAGGAGATACAGCAGAAGCAGAAGAAGTAGAATCTGGAGAAGAAGAAGGAGAACCAGAAGGAGAAGCAGAAGCAGAAAGAGAAGCGAAAGCAGAAGGAGAAGCAGAAGAAACAGAAGAAGCAGAATCAGTAGCAGAAGAAGCTGAAGATGCAGAACCAGAAAGAGAAGCAGAAGGAATAGCAGAAGAACGAGAAAGAGAAATAGAAGGAGAAGCAAAAGGAGAAGTAGGAGAAGCAGAAGAAGAAGAAGCAGGAGAAGCAGAAACAGAAGAAACAGAAGGAGAAGAGCAGAAGCAGAATGAGAAGCAGAAGGAGAAGCAGAAGAAGCAGAAGCTGAAGCAGAAGAAGAAGAAACAGAAAAAGCAGAAGCAGAAGAAGAAGAAGCAGGAGAAGCAGAAGAAGAAGAAGGAGAAGGAGAAAGAGAAGGATTAGGAGTAGGAGAAACAGAAGGATAAGCAGAAGCAGAAAGAGAAGGAGAATGAGAAGGAGAAGCAGGAGAAGCAGAAGAAGCAGAAGCAGGAGAAGCAGAAGCAGAAGAAACATAGGAAGGAGAAGAAGCAGAAGGAGAAGCAGAAACAGAAGGAAAAGCAGAAAGAGACGCAGGAGAAGCAGAAGAAGCAGCAGCAGGAGAAGCAGAAGCAGAAGAAGCCGAAGAAGCAGAAGCAGAACCTGAATCAGAAGAAGCAGGAGAAGCAGAAGAAGCAGAATCTGGAGAAGCAGAAGGAGAAGCAGAAGCAGAAAGAGAAGCAAAAGCAGAAGGAGAAGCAGAAGGGGAAGCAGAAGAAACAGAAGAAGCAGAGGCAGTAGCAGAAGAAGCAGATGATGCAGAAGCAGAAGGAGAAGCAGAAGGAAAAGCAGAAGAACTAGAAGGAGTAAAAGAAACAGAAGGAGAAGCAGAAAGAGAAGCAGAAGAAGGAGCAGGAGAAGGAAAAGCAGCAGGACAAGCAGAAAGAGCAGCGGAAGGAGAAGCAGAAGCAGAAGCAGAAGTAGAAGCAGAAGAAGGAGAAGCATAAAGAGAAACAGAAGGAGAAGCAGGAGAAGCAGAAGCAGGAGAAGCAGAATCAAAAGAAATAGAACAAGGATAAGAAGCAGAAGCAGAAAGAGACGCAAAAACAGAAGGAGAAGCAGAAATAGAAGCAGAAGAAGCTGAAGAAGCAGAAGCA
>NW_012297625.1:0-4261 GCF_000151885.1 Dipodomys ordii | reverse complement strand
GACTAGCAGAAGAGGAGCAGGAGAAGGAAAAGCAGCAGGAGAAGCAGAAAGAGCAGCAGAAGGAGAAGCAGAAGCAGAACCTGAAGCAGAAGGAGAAGCAGGAGAAGCAGAAGAAGCAGAATCTGGAGAAGAAGGAGAACCAGAAGGAGAAGCAGAAGCAGAAAGAGAAGCAGAAACAGAAGGAGAAGCAGAAAGAGAAGCAGAAGAAACAGAAGAAGCAGAAGCAGTAGCAGAAGAAGCTGAAGATGCAGAAGCAGATAGAGAAGCAGAAGGAATAGCAGAATAACGACAAGGAGAAACAGAAGGAGAAGAAGAATGAGAAGCAGAAGGAGAAGCAGGAAAAACAGAAGAAGCAGAAACAGACGGAGAAGCAGAAGAAGGAGAAGCAGAAGCAGAAGAAGAAGCAGAAGGAAAAGCACAAGCAGAAGGAGATGCAGAAGGAGTAGCAGGAGAAGCAGAAGAAGCAGAAGCAGAAGGCGAAGAAGAAGGAGAAGAAGCAGAAGGAGAAGTAGAAAGAGAAGCCGACGAAGAGAAGCAGAACGAGAAGCAGGAGAAGCAGAAGAAGCAGAGCGGGAGAAGCAGAAGAAGAAGAAACAGAAGAAATAGAAGGAGCAGAAGCAGAAGGAGGAGAAGAAGCAGAAGGAGAAGCAGAAAGAGAAGCAGGAAAAGCAGAAGAAGCAGAAGCAGGAGAAGCAGAAGCAGAAGAAACAGGAGAAGGACAAGAAGCAGAAGCAGAAGCAGAAGGAGAAGGAGAAGCAGAAAGAGAAGAACTAGAAGCAGAAGACGCAGGAAAAGCAGAAGCAGCAGAAAGAGAAGAAGAAGAAGAAGAAGAAGAAGAAGAAGAAGAAGAAGAAGAAGAAGAAGAAGAAGAAGAAGAAGAAGAAGAAGAAGAAGAAGAAGAAGAAGAAGAAGAAGAAGACGAAGAAGAAGAAGAAGAAGACGAAAAACAAGAAGAAGAAGAAGAAGAAGAAGACGAAAAAGAAGAAGAAGAAGAAGAAGAAGAAGAAGAAGAAGAAGAAGAAGAAGAAGAAGAAGAAGAAGAAGGAGAAGGAGAAGGAGAAGAAGAAGGAGAAGGAGAAGCAGTAGAAGCAGAAGAAGATGCAGAAGGAGAAGCAGAAGAAGCAGAAGCAGAAGGAGAAGCAGGAAAAGCAGAAGAAGCAGAAACAAAAGGTGAAGCAAAAGAAGGAGAAGGAGAAGCAGAGGCAGAAGAGGAAGCATAAGGACAAGCACAAGCAGAAAGAGATGCAGAAGGAGAAGCAGGAGAAGCAGAAGTATAAGAATCCGAAGAAGCAGAAGCAGAACCTGAAGCAGAAGGAGAAGCAGGAGAAGCAGAAGAAGCAGAATCTTTAGAAGCAGAATATGATGCAGAAGGAAAAGCAGAAGCAGAAAGAGAATCAAAAGCAGAAGGAGAAGCAGAAGAAACAGAAGAAGTAGAAGCAGTAGCAGTTGTAGCAGAAGCAGTAGGAAAAGCAGAAGGAAAAGCAGAAGAACAAGAAGGAGAAGGAGAAACAGAAGGAGAAGCAGAAGGAGAAGCAGAAAGAGAAGCAGGTAAAGCAGAAGAAGAAGAAGCAGAAGGAGAATCAGAAGGAGAAGCAGAAGGAGAAGGAGAAGCAGAAGCAGAAGAAGATGCAGAAGGAGAAGCAGAAGAAGCAAAAGCAGAAGGAGAAGCAGGAAAAGCAGAAGAAGCAGAAACAAAAGGTGAAGCAAGAGAAGGAGAAGGAGAAGCAGAGGCAGAAGAAGAAGCATAAGGACAAGCACAAGCAGAAGGAGATGCAGAAGGAGAAGCAGGAGAAGCAGAAGAAGCAGAAGCTGAAAGAGAAGCAGAAGTAGGGGAAGGAGAAGGAGGAGAAGCAGAAGCAGAAGGAGAAGCAGAAGCAGAATGAGAAGCAGAAAGAGAAGCAGGAGGAGGACAAGAATCAGGAGAAGCCGAAAGAGAAGAAGCAGAAACAGAAGCAGAAGGAGAAGCAGCAGAAGAAGTCGAACCAGAAATTCAGGCATGAGAAACAGAAGAAGCAGAAGCAGAAGGAGAAGCAAAAAGAAAAGCAGAAGGAGAAGTAGAAAAAGCAGCAGAAGAAGCAGAAAAACAAGTAGGAGAAGCAGAAGCAGAAAGAGAATTAGAAGCAGAAGAAGGAGAAGAAGCAGAAGAAGCAGAAGAAGAAGCAGTAGAAGCATAAGAAGCAGAAGCAGGAGAAGCAGAACCAGAAGAAAAAGAAGAAGCATAAGAAGCAGAAGCAGAGGGAGAAACAGAAGAAGGAGAAGGAGCAGCAGAAGGTGAAGCAGAAGGAGATGCAGAAGCAGAAAGAGAAGCAGAAATAGAAGAAGAAGAAGGAGAAGTTGGAGAATCAGAAGAAGCAGAAGCAGAAAGAGAAGCAGAAGAAGGAGAAGGAGAAGCAGAAGGAGAAGGACAAGCAGGAGAAGCAGAAGAAGCAGAAGCGGGAGAAGCAGAAGAAGAAGAAGAAACAGAAGAAGGAGAAGGAGCAGAAGGAGAAGCAGAACCAGAAGGAGAAGCAGAAAGAGAAGCAGAAGAAGCAGAAGAAGCAGAAGAAGCAGTAGCAGGAGAAGCAGAAGCAGAAGAAACAGGAGAAGCCCAAGAATCAGAAGGAGAACCTGAAGCAGAAGGAGAAGCAGAAGCAGCAGAAGCTGGAAAAGCAGAAGCAGAAGAAACCGAACAAGCAGAAGAAGCAGAAGCAGAACGAGAAGCAGAAGAAGAAGGAGAAAGAGAAGGATTAGGAGTAGGAGGAGCAGAAGCAGAATAAGAAGCAGAAAGAGAAGCAGAAGGAGAAGCAGAAGGAGAAACAGAAGAAGCAGAAGCAGGAGAAGCAGAAGCAGAATGAGAAGCACAAGAAGGAAAAATTGAAGGAGAAGGAGTAGGAGACGGAGAAGCAGAAGGAGAAGTAGGAGAAGCAGAAGAAGAAGAAGCAGGAGAAGCAGAAACAGAAGAAACAGAAGGAGAAGAGCAGAAGCAGAAGGAGAAGCAGAAGGAGAAGCAGAAGAAGCAGAAGCTGAAGCAGAAGAAGAAGAAACAGAAAAAGCAGAAGAAGCAGAAGAAGAAGCAGCAGGAGAAGTAGAAGAAGAAGAAGCAGAAGGAGAAAGAGAAGGATTAGGAGTAGGAGAAACAGAAGGATAAGCAGAAACAGAAAGAGAAGGAGAAGGAGAATCAGGAGAAGCATAAGAAGCAGAAGCAAGAGAAACAGAAGCAGAATGAAAAGCAGAAGAAGGAGAAATTGAAACAGAAGAAGATGCAGAAGGAGAAGCAGAAGCAGAAGTAGAAGCAGAAGAAGGAGAAGCAGAAGGAGAAGCATAAAGAGAAACAGAAGGAGAAGCAGGAGAACAGAAGCAGGAGAAGCAGAATCAAAAGGAATAGAAGAAGGATAAAAAGCAGAAGCAGAAAGAGAAGCAGAAACAGAAGGAGAAGCAGAAATAGAAGCAGAAGAAGCTGAAGAAGCAGAAGCAGAACCTGAAGCAGAAGGAGAAGCAGGAGAAGCAGAAGAAGCAGAATCTGGAGAAGAAGGAGAAGCAGAAGGAGAAGCAGAAGCAGAAAGAGAAGCAAAAGCAGGAGAAGCAGAAAGAGAAGCAGAAGAAACGAAGAAGCAGAAGCAGAAGCAGTAGCAGAAGAAGCTGAACATGCAGAAGCAGATAGAGAAGCAGCAAGAATAGCAGAGTATCGAGACGAGAAACAGAAGGAGAAGAAGAATGAGAAGCAGAAGGAGAAGCAGGAAAAACAGAAGAAGCAGAAACAGACGGAGAAGCAGAAGAAGGAGAAGCAGAAGCAGAAGAAGAAGCAGAAGGAAAAGCACAAGCAGAAGGAGATGCAGAAGGAGTAGCAGGAGAAGCAGAAGAAGCAGAAGCAGAAGGCGAAGAAGAAGGAGAAGAAGCAGAAGGAGAAGTAGAAAGAGAAGCCGACGAAGAGAAGCAGAACGAGAAGCAGGAGAAGCAGAAGAAGCAGAGCGGCAGAAGCAGAAGAAGAAGAAACAGAAGAAATAGAAGGAGCAGAAGCAGAAGGAGGAGAAGAAGCAGAAGGAGAAGCAGAAAGAGAAGCAGGAAAAGCAGAAGAAGCAGAAGCAGGAGAAGCAGAAGCAGAAGAAACAGGAGAAGGACAAGAAGCAGAAGCAGAAGCAGAAGGAGAAGGAGAAGCAGAAAGAGAAGAACTAGAAGCAGAAGACGCAGGAAAAGCAGAAGCAGCAGAAAGAGAAGAAGAAGAAGAAGAAGAAGAAGAAGAAGAAGAAGAAGAAGAAGAAGAAGAAGAAGAAGAAGAAGAAGT
>NW_012297624.1:0-2621 GCF_000151885.1 Dipodomys ordii | reverse complement strand
TATGTCCCGCTGTGTCCCAAGCTTTGTCCCGCTGTGTCCATCGCTGTGTCTCAAGCTTTGTCCCCGCTGTGTCCCACTGTGTCCCGCAGTATCCCGCTGTGCCCCCACTGTGTCCCGTTGTGTCCACAGCTGTGTACCATGCTGTATAACACTGAGTCCCGCTGTGTCCCGCTGTGTCCCCCGCTGTGTCCCGCTGTGTCCCGCTGTGTCCCCCGCTTTGTCCCGCTGTGTCCCCGCAGTGTCCCCGCTGTGTCCCGCTGTGACACACTGTGTCCCATTGTATCCCGCTTTGTCCCCCGCTGTGTCCCCCGCTGAGTCCGCTCTGTGTCGCCGCTGTGTCCCGCTGTGTCCTCGCTTTGTCCCTCGCTGTGTCCCGCTGTGTCCCTGCTGTGTCCCAAGCTGTGTCCCGCTGTGCCCTCGCTGTGTCCCCCGCTGTGTCCTGCCCTGTCCCCGCTGTGTCCCAAGCTGTGCCCCGCTGTGTCCTGCTGTGTCCCCCGCTGTGTCCCGTTTTGTCCCCAGGTGTATACCCCAATGTGTCCCGCTGTGTCCCCTCTCTGTCTCCGCTGACCCCTGCTGTGTCCTCTGCTGTGTCCCGCTGTGTCCTGCTGTGTCCCGCTGTGTCCCGCTCTGTCCCCGCTGTGTCCCGCTCTGTCCCCGCTGTGTGCCTGCTGTGTCCCGCTGTGTAGCCTGTTGTGTTGAGCTGTGTCACCGCTGTGTCCCGCTGTGTCCCCTCTCTGTCTCCGCTGTCCCCCTCTGTGTCCTCCATTGTATCCCGCTGTGTCCCGCTGTGTCCCCCGCTTTGTCCTGCTGTGTCCCAAGCTTTGTCCCGCTGTGTCCCCCGCTGTGTCTCATGCTTTGTCCCCGCTCTGTCCCACTGTGTTCCGCAGTGTCCCTCTGTGCCCCCACTGTGTCCCGTTGTGTCCACAGCTGTGTACCACGCTGTGTAACGCTGTGTCCCGCTGTGTCCCGCTGTGTCCCCCGCTGTGTCCCGCTGTGTCCCCGCAGTGTCCCCGCTGTGTCCTGCTGTGTCACACTGTGTCCCATGGTATCCCGCTTTGTCCCCCGCTGTGTCCCCCGCTGAGTCCCCTCTGTGTCGCCGCTGTGTCGCGCTGTGTCCTCCCTTTGTCCCTCGCTGTGTCCCGCTGTGTCCCGCTGTGTCCTCGCTGTGTCCCCCGTTGTGTCCCGTTGTGTCCCCAGTTGTATACCCCGATGTGTCCCGCTGTGCCCCCTCTCTGTCTCCGCTGTCCCCTGCTGTGTCCTCTGCTGTGTCCCGCTGTGTCCCCGCTGTGTCCCCCTCTGTGTCCCCCGCTGTGTCCCGCTGTGTCCCGCTGTGTCCCCACTGTGTGCCCGCTGTGTCCAGCTGTGTAGCCCGTGGTGTCCTGCTGTGTCACCGATGTGTCCCGCTGTGTCCCCTCTCTGTCTCTGCTGTCCCCCTCTGTGTCCTCCATTGTATCCCGCTGTGTCCCGCTGTGTTCCCCGCTTTGTCCCGTTGTGTCCCAAGCTTTGTCCCGCTGTGTCCCCCGCTGTGTCTCACGCTTTGTCCCCGCTGTGTCCTACTGTGTCCTGCAGTGTCCCGCTGTGCCCCCACTGTGTCCCGTTGTGTCCACAGCTGTGTACCACGCTGTGTAACGCTGTGTCCCGCTGTGTCCCCCGCTGTGTCCCGCTGTGTCGCCGCACTGTCCCCGCTGAGTCCCACTGTGCCACACTGTGTCCCATGGTATCCCGCTTTGTCCCCCGCTGTGTCCCCCGCTGAGTCCCCTCTGTGTCGCCGCTGTGTCCCGCTGTGTCCTCGCTTTATCCCTCGCTGTGTCCCGCTGTGTCCCGGCTGTGTCCCGCCTTGTCCTGCTGTTTACCCCGCTGTGTCCCGCTATGTTCCCGCATTGTCCCGCTGTGTCCCGCTGTGTCCTCGCTGTGTCCCCCGTTGTGTCCCGTTGTGTCCCCAGTTGTATACCCCGATGTGTCCCGCTGTGCCCCCTCTCTGTCTCCGCTGTCCCCTGCTGTGTCCTCTGCTGTGTCTCGCTGTGTCCCGCTGTGTCCCGCTCTGTCCAGCTCTGTCCCCGCTGTGTCACGCTGTGTCCACGCTGTGTGCCTGCTGTGTCCCGCTGTGTAGCCTGTTGTGTCGAGCTGTGTCACTGCTGTGTCCCGCTGTGTCCCCTCTCTGTCTCTGCTGTCCCCCTCTGTGTCCTCCATTTTATCCCGCTGTGTCCCGCTGTGTCCCCCACTTTGTCCCGCTGTGTCCCAAGCTTTGTCCCGCTGTGTCCCCCGTTGTGTCTCATGCTTTGTCCCCGCTGTGTCCCATTGTGTCCCGCAGTGTCCCGCTGTGCCCCCACTGTGTCCCGTTGTGTCCACAGCTGTGTACCACGCTGTGTCCCGCTGTGTCCCCCGCTGTGTCCCGCTGTGTCCCCCGCTGTGTCCCGCTGTGTCCCCCTGTGTCTCCCGCTTTGTCCTGCTGTGTCCCCCGCTGTGTCCCAAGCTGTGTCCCGCTGTGTCCCTGCTGTGTACCCCGCTGTGTCCCGCTATGTTCCCACAGTGTCCCCGCTGTGTCACGCTGTGGTCCTGCTGTGTCCTCGCTGTGTCCCCCGCTGTGGTCCCGTTGTGTCCCCCAGCTGTATATCCCTGAT
>NW_012297623.1:0-1641 GCF_000151885.1 Dipodomys ordii | reverse complement strand
ACCGCTGTATCCTGCTGTGTCCCCTCTCTGTCTCCGCTGTCCCCCACTGTGTCCCCCGCAGTTTCCCGCTGTGTCCCGCTGTGTCCCGGGTTTTGTCCCACTGTGTCCCCGCAGTGTCCCCGCTGTGTCCCGCTGTGTCACACTGTGCCCCATGGTGTCTCGCTTTGTCCCCCGCTGTGTCCCCCGCTTAGTCTGCTCTGTGTCCTCCGCTGTCTTCCGCTTTGTCCCCCGCTTTGTCCTGCTGTGTCCCGCTATGTCCTCGCTGTGTCCCCCGCTGTGTCCCACTGTGTACCCGCTGTGTCCCAAGCTGTGTCCCGCTGTGTCCTGCTGTGTATCCCGCTGTGTCCCGTTGTGTCCACAGCTGTGTACCACGCTGTGTAACGCTGTGTCCCCGCTGTATTGACGCTGTGTCCCGCTGTGTCCCGCTGGGTCCTCGCTGTGTTCCCTGCTGTGTCCCGCTGTGTCCCCCGCTGTGTCCCCCGCTGTGTCCTCGCTGTGTCCCCCGATGTGGCCCGCTGTGTCCTCGATGTGTCCCCCGCTGTCTCCCGCTCTGTCCCCCGCTGTGTCTCACACTTTGTCCCCGCTGTGTCCCACTGTGTCCTGCTGTGTGCCGCTGTGCCCCCACTGTGTCCCGTTGTGTCCACAGCTGTGTACCACGCTGTGTAACGCTGTGTCCCCACTGTATTGACGCTGTTTCCGCTGAGTCCCGCTGGATCCTCGCTGTGTTCCCAGCTGTGTCCCGCTGTGTCCCCCGCTGTGTCCTCGCTGTGTCCCCCGATGTGGCCCGCTGTGTCCTCGATGTGTCCCCCGCTGTGCCCGCTGTGTCCCCAGCTGTGTCCCGCTGTGTCCCACTGTGTCCCGCTCTGTCCCTGCTGTGTCCCGCTGTGTCCCGCTGTGTCCCGCTGTGTCCCGATGTGTACTATGTTGTGTCAGGCTGTGTCACCGCTGTGTCTCGCTGTGTCCCCTCTCTGTCTCCGCTGTCCCCCGCTGTGTCCCCGCTGTGTCCCACTGTGTCCCGCTGTGTCCCCTGCTTTGTCTCGCTGTGTAGCCCTCTGTGTCCCCTGCTGTGTCCCTCTGTGTCCCCGCTGTGTCCAAATGTGTCCTCGATGTGTCCCCCGCTGTGTCCCGCTGTGTCCCCCCTGTGTCCCATGCTGTGTCCCGATGTGTACCCCTCTGTGTCCCCCGCTGTGTCCCGCTGTGTCCCCCGCTGTGTCCCGCTGTGTCCCTTGCTGTGTCCCGCTATGTACCTCTCTGTGTCACCCGCTGTGTTGCGCTGTGGACACCTCTGTGTCCCCAGCTGTGTCCCGCTGTGTCCCGCTGTGTACCTCTGTGTCCCCTGCTGAGTCCGCATGTGTCCCCGCTGTGTCCCAATATGTCCTCGCTGTGTCCCCCGCTGTGTCCCGCTGAGTCCCGGTGTGTCCCCCGCTGTTTTCCCCCGCTGTGTCGCACTGTGTCCCCCGCTGTGTCCCGCTGTGTCACCCCTGTGTCCCCGCTGTGTCACGCTGTGTCCTCTGTGTCCCGTTGTGTCCCCCGCGGTGTCCCACTGTGTCCCCCGCTCAGTCCCGCTGTGTCCCGCTGTGTGCCCCGCTGTGTCCCACTGTGTCCCCGCAAGGTCACCACTGTTTACCTCTGTGTCCTGCT
>NW_012297622.1:0-4263 GCF_000151885.1 Dipodomys ordii | reverse complement strand
TGTTTCTCCTTCTGCTTCAGATTCTGCTTCTGCTTCTTAGGCTTCTCCTGTTTCTTCTGCTTTTCCTTCTCCTGCTCCTTCTTCTGCTTCTCTTTCTGCTTCTCCTTCTGTTTCTCCTTCTCCTTCACCTTCTCGTTCTTCTGCTTTTCCTTCTGCTTCTCCTTCTGCTTCTGCATCTTCTGCTTCTTCTGCTACTGCCTCTGCTTCTTCTGTTTCTTCTGCGTCTAGTTCTGCTTCTCCTTCTGCTTTTGCTTCTCTTTCTGCTTCTGCTTCTCCAGATTCTGCTTCTCCTGCTTCTCCTTCTGCTTCAGGTTCTGCTTCTGCTTCTTCTGCTTCTGCTTCTCCTGCTGCTGCTTCTTCTGCTTCTCCTGCTTCTCTTTCTTCTTTTCCTTCTGTTTCTGCTTCTCCTTCTGTTTCTTCTCCTTCTTCTGTTTCTTCTTATCCTACTTCTGCTTCTCCTGCTTCTCGTTCGGCTTCTCTTTCTGCTTCTCCTTCTCCTTCTCCTTCTTCTGCTTCTCCTTCTGCTTCTGTTTCTCCTTCTCCTTCTGCTTCTGCTTCAATTTCTCCTTCTGCTTCTCATTCTTCTTCTGCGTCTTCTATTTCTTCTGCTTCTCCTGCTTCTCCTACTTCTCTTGCTGCTTCTCCTTCTGCGTCTCTTTCTGCTTCTGCTTATCCTTTTTCTTCTCCTACTCCTAATCTTCCTCTTTCGCCTTCTCCATCTTCTTCTTCTATTTCTCCTGCTGCTTCTGCTTCTGCTTATTCTACTATTTCTGTTTCTTCTGCTTCTGCTTCAGATTGTGCTTCTTCTGTTTCTCCTTCTGCTTCAGATTCTGCTTCTTCTTCTTCGGCTTCTCCTGTTTCTTCTGCTTCTGCTTCTCCTGCTTCTTCTGCTTCTCCTGCTTCTCTTTCTGCTTCTCCTTCTGCTTCTGCTTCTCCTTCTGCTTCTGCTCCTTCTATTTCTTCTGTTTCTTTTGCTTCTGATTCTCACGCTCTGGTTCTTCTGCTTCTCCTGCTTCTCGTTCTGCTTCTCTTCGTCGGCTTCTCTTTCTATTTCTCCTTCTGCTTCTTCTGATTCTGCTTCTTCTCCTTCTGCTTCTGCTCCTTCTATTTCTTCTGTTTCTTTTGCTTCTGATTCTCACGCTCTGGTTCTTCTGCTTCTCCTGCTTCTCGTTCTGCTTCTCTTCGTCGGCTTCTCTTTCTATTTCTCCTTCTGCTTCTTCTGATTCTGCTTCTTCTCCTTCTGCTTCTGCTTCTTGTCCTTCTCCTGTTTCTTCTGCTTCTGCTTCTCCTGCTTCTGCTTCTTCTGCTTTTCCTGCTTCTCTTTCTGCTTCTCCTTCTGCTTCTGCTTCTGCTCCTCCTTCTGCTTCTGCTCCTTCTATTTCTTCTGTTTCTTCTTCTTCTGCTTCTCCCGCTCTGCTTCTTCTGCTTCTCCTGCTTCTCGTTCTGCTTCTCTTCGTCGGCTTCTCTTTCTACTTCTCCTTCTGCTTCTTCTGATTCTGCTTCTTCTCCTTCTTCTTCTCCTTCTGCTTCTGCTTCTTCTGCTTCTCCTGCTACTCCTTCTGCATCTCCTTCTGCTTGTGCTTTTCCTTCTGCTTCTTCTTCTGCTTCTGCTTCTCCTTCTTCTGCTTCTCCGTCTGTTTCTGCTTCTTCTGTTTTTCCTGCTTCTCCTTCTGCTTCTCATTCTTCTTCTCCTTCTGTTTCTCCTTCTCGTTATTCTGCTATTCCTGCTGCTTCTCTATCTGCTTCTGCATCTTCAGCTACTTCTGCTACTGCTTCTGCTTCTTCTGTTTCTTCTGCTTCTCTTTCTGCTTCTCCTGCTTTTGCTTCTCTTTCTGCTTCTGCTTCTCCTTCTGGTTCTCCTTCTTCTCCAGATTCTGCTTCTTCTGCTTCTCCTGCTTCGCCTACTGCTTCAGGTTCTGCTTCTGCTTCTTCAGCTTCTTCTGCTTCTATTTCTGCTTCTCCTTCTGTTTCTGCTTCTCTTTCTGCTTCTGCTTCTTATCCTTCTTCTATTTCTTTTGATTCTGCTTCTCCTGCTTCTGCTTCTCCTGCTTCTCCTTCTGTTTCTCTTTATGCTTCTCCTTCTTCTGCTTCTACTTCTGCTTCTGCTTCTGCTTCTCCTTCTGCTGCTCTTTCTGCTTCTCCTGCTGCTTTTCCTTCTCCTGCTCCTTCTTCTGCTTCTCTTTCTGCTTCTCCTTCTGTTTCTCCTACTCCTTCTCCTTCTCGTTCTTCTGCTTTTCCTCCTGCTTCTGCATCTTCTGCTTCTTCTTCTACTGCCTCTGCTTCTTCTGCTTCTTCTGCTTATCCTGCTTCTCCTTCTGCTTCAGGTTCTGCTTCTGCTTCTTCGGCTTCTTCTGCTTCTGATTCCCCTGCTGCTGCTTCTTCTGCTTCTTCTGCTTCTCTTTCTGCTTTTCCTTCTGTTTCTGCTTCTCCTTCTGCTTCTTCTCCTTCCTATGTTTCTTCTGCTTCTGCTTCTCCTTCTTCTGCTTCTTCTGCTTCTCCTGCTTCTCCTTCTCATTCTCCTTCTCTTTCTGCTTCTCCTTCTACTTCTTCTGCTTCTCCTGCTGCTTCTTCTTCTGCTTCTTCTGCTTTTTCTGTTTCTTCTTCTTCTGCTTCAGCTTCTGCTTCTTCTGCTTCTCCTTCTGCTTCTCCTTCTGCTTCTGCTCTTCTCCTTCTGCTTCTTCTGTTTCTGCTTCTCCTGCTTCTTCTTCTTCTGCTTCTCCTACTTCTCCTTCTGCTTCTCCGTCTCCTTCTCCTTCTCCTTCAATTTCTCCTTCTTGTGCTTCTCATTCTGCTTCTGCTTCTGCTTCTCCTGCTTCTGCTTCTTCTGTTTCTCCTTCTGCTTCTTCTTCTGCTTCTCTTTCTGCTTCTTATTTGCTTCTGCTACTCCTACTCCTAATCCTTCTCTTTCTCCTTCTTCTTCTGCTTCTCGTTCTGCTTCTGCTTCTTCTGCTTGTTCGGTTTCTTCTGCTTCTGCTTTTCCAGCTTCTGCTGCTTCTGCTTCTCCTTCTGCTTCAGGTTCTCCTTCTGATTCTTCGGCTTCTTCTCTTTCTTCTGCTTCTGCTTCACCTGCTACTGCTTCTTCTGCTTCTTCTGCTACTCTTTCTGCTTCTCCTTCTGCTTCTGCTTCTCCTTCTGCTCCTTCTCCTTCTTCTGTTTCTTCTTCTTCTTCTGCTTCTCCCGCTTCTGCTTCTTCTGCTTCTCCTGCTTGTCCTTCTGCTTCAGGTTCTGCTTCTGCTTCTTCGGATTCTTATGCTTCTGCTTCTCCTGCTTCTGCTTCTTCTGCTTCTACTGCTTCTCCTTCTCCTTCTTCTTCTCCTTCTCCTTCTCCTTCTTCTTCTCCTTCTCCTTCTCCTTCTTCTTCTTCTTCTTCTTCTTCTTCTTCTTCTTCTTCTTCTTCTTCTTCTTCTTCTTCTTCTTCTTCTTCTTCTTCTTCTTCTCCTTCTTCTTCTTCTTCTTCTTCTTCTTCTTCTTCTTCTTCTTCTTCTTCTTCTTCTTCTTCTCATTCTGCTGCTTCTGCTTTTCCTGCGTCTTCTGCTTCTAGTGCTTCTTTTTCTGCTTCTCCTTCTGCTTCTGCTTCTGCTTCTTGTCCTTCTCCTGTTTCTTCTGCTTCTGCTTCTCCTGCTTCTGCTTCTTCTGCTTTTGCTGCTTCTCTTTCTGCTTCTCCTTCTGCTTCTGCTCCTCCTTCTGCTTCTGATCCTTCTATTTCTTCTGTTTCTTCTTCTTCTGCTTCTCCCGCTCTGCTTCTTCTGCTTCTCCTGCTTCTCGTTCTGCTTCTCTTCGTCGGCTTCTCTTTCTACTTCTCCTTCTGCTTCTTCTGATTCTGCTTCTTCTCCTTCTTCTTCTCCTTCTGCTTCTGCTTCTTCTGCTTCTCCTGCTACTCCTTCTGCATCTCCTTCTGCTTGTGCTTTTCCTTCTGCTTCTTCTTCTGCTTCTGCTTCTCCTTCTTCTGCTTCTCTGTCTGTTTCTGCTTCTTCTGTTTTTCCTGTTTCTCCTTCTGCTTCTCATTCTTCTTCTCCTTCTGTTTCTCCTTGTCGTTATTCTGCTATTCCTTCTGCTTCTCTATCTGCTTCTGCATCTTCAGCTTCTTCTGCTACTGCTTCTGCTTCTTCAGTTTCTTCTGCTTCTCCTTCTGCTTTTGCTTCTCTTTCTGCTTCTGCTTCTCCTTCTGGTTCTCCTTCTTCTCCAGATTCTGCTTCTTCTGCTTCTCCTGCTTCTCCTTCTGCTTGAGGTTCTACTGGCTGCTTCTTCAGCTTCTTCTGCTTC
>NW_012297621.1:0-4263 GCF_000151885.1 Dipodomys ordii | reverse complement strand
ACAGTAGGGACACAGCGAGACTCAGCCCGGGTCACAGCGGGGGACAAAGCGGGACACCACGGGACACAGTGGGACACAGCGGGACATAGCGGGGTCACTGCGGGACACAGTGGGGGACAAAGCGGGACACAGCGGGACACAGCGGGGACGCAGCAGGACACAGCAGGACACAGCGGGACACGGCAGGGGACACAGCGGGACACAGAGGGGGACACAGCGAGGATACAGCGGGACACAGAGGGACACAGCAGGGGACAGAGCGAGGACACAGTGGGGGACAAAGTGGGGGAAACAGCTGGACACAGCGGGGAACACAGCGAGGACACATCGGGACCCAGCGGAACACAGCGTCGATACAGCAGAGACACAGCGTTACACAGCATGGTACAAAGCTGTGGACACAACGGGATACAGTGGGGGCACAGCGGGACACAGCGGGACGCAGTGGGACACAGCGGGACACAGCGGGACACAGCAGGGACAGAGCGGGACACAGTCGGACACAGCGGGACACAGCGGGGGACACAGCGGGAGACAAAGATGGACACCACGGAACACAGCGGGACACTGCAGAAAACAGCAGTGACACTGCGGGGACACTGTGGGACACAGCGGGGGACACAGCGGGACACAGAGGGGGACAGATTGGGACACAGTGGGGGACACAGCCGGACACAGCAGGGGAAACAGTGGGGGACACAGCGGGACACAGCGGGACACAGAGAGGACACAGCGGGACAGAGCGGGACACTGCAGGGCACAGCGGGGGACACAACGGGACACAGCGGGGGACACAGCGAGGACACAACGGAACACAGAGTGGGACACAGTGAGGACACAGCGGGACACAGCGGGACACAGCCGGGTCCCAGCAGTGGACACAGCGGGACACAGCGGGGGACACAGCGGGACACTGCGGGGGACACATGGAGGACTCAGCGGGACAAAGCGGGGACACAGCGGCGACTCACCGGGGGACACAGCGGGGGACAAAGCGGGACACCACAGAACACAGTGGGAAACAGCGGGACACAGCAGGGAAACTGCGGGGACACAGGGGGACAAAGCGTGGGACACATAGGGACACAGCGGGGGACACAGTGGGGGACACAGCGGGACACAGCGGGGAACACAGCGAGGACACAGCGGGACCCAGCGGTACACAGCGTCGATACAGCAGGGACACAACGTTACACAGCGTGGTACACAGCTGTGAACACAACGGGACACAGTGGGGGCACAGCGGGACACAGCGGGACACAGTGGGACACAGCGGGAACAAAGCTTGAGACACATCGGGGTACAGAGCTGGAGACAGCAGGGGACACAGCGAGGACACAGCGGGACACAGCGCTGACACTGCGGGGGACACAGCGGGGGACACAGCGGGGGACACAGCCGGACACAGCGGGACACAGCGGGGGACACAGGGGGGACACAGCGGGACCCAGCGCGGGACACAGCGAGGACGCATTGGGACACAGCGGAGACACAGCGGGACTCAGCAGGGGACACAGCAGTACACAGCGGGACACAGCGGGACACAGCGGGGGACACAGAGGGGTAAACAGCGGGACACAGCAGGGAACACAGCGAGGACACAGCGGGACCAAGCGGGACACAGCGTCGATACAGCGGGGACACAGCGGGACACAACGGGGTACACAGCTGGGTACACAACGGGACTCAGCGGGGGACACAGCGAGGACACAGCAGAACACAGCGTGGGAAACAACGAGGACACAGCGGGACACAGCGAGACACAGCGGGACACAGTGGGGACACAGCAGTAGACACAGCAGGACACAGCGAGGACACAGCGGGGACACAGCGGGGACACAGCGGCACCCAGCAGGACACAGCGGGGCACACAGCGGGACACAGCGGGACACAGCTTGGGACACAGCGGGAACACAGCAGGACACAGCCGGGGACACAGTGAGGACACAGCGGGACACAGCGGGACACATCGTGGGACAAAGCAGGAGATGGCAGGGGACACAGCGAGGACACAGCGGGACACAGTGGCGACACATATAGGACTCAGCGGGGGACACAGTGGGGGACAGAGCGGGACACAGCGGGACCCAGCGGGGACAAAGCGTGAGACACAGCAGTGGACAGAGCAGGAGACAGAGGCGGACACAGCGAGGACACAGCGGGACACAGCGGGGACACAGAGGTGGCTCAGGGGGGCCACAGCGGGGGACAAAGCGGGACACCACGGAACACAGCGGGACACAGCGTGAAACAGCGGTGAACCTGCGGGGACACAGCGGGACACAGCGGGGAACACAGCGGGACACAGCGGGGACACAGCGGGGACACTGCGGGACCCAGCAGGACACAGCAGGACACAGCGGGGGACACAGCGGGACACAGCGGGGGAAACAGCGGGACACAGCGGGGACACAGAGGGGACTCAGCAGGGGACACAGCGGGGGAACACAGCGGGGACACAGCGGGGACACAGCAAGGACATAGCGGGGGACAGAGCGGGACACAGCGGGGCCAGAAGGGGACAATCCAGGGGACAGCAAGTCACAGCGGGGACACAGCGGAACACAGGGGGACACAGCGGGGACACAGCGGGACACAGCGGGGGACCTAGCGTGGGACAGAACGGGGACACAGCATTACACAGCGGGCGTCACAGCGAGGACACAGCGGGACACAGGATGACACAGCCAGGACACATCGGGGACACAGCGGGGGACACAGTGAGACACACCGGGGGATACAGCACGGTCACATCAGGGACATAGCGGGGACACTGAGTGACACAGTGGGACACAGTGGAGGACACAGCGGGAGACAGCAGGGAGAAAGAGGGACACCGAGGGACAAAGCGGGGACAAGGCGAGGACACAGCGGTACACAGGGGGACACAGAGGGAGACACAGCAGGGGACACAGCGGGACAAAGCTGGGGACACTGCGGGACACAGCGGGACACAGCGGGACACAGCGGGACCCAGCGTGGACCCAGCGGGGGACAGCGGGGACACAACGGGACACAGCGGGGACACAGACGGGGACAGCGGGGACACAGTGGGACACAGCTGGACACAGCGGGAGACAGCGGGGACACAGCCGGACACAGCGGGACACAACGGGGGACACAGCACGGACACAGTGGGACACAGCAGGGACACAGAGGGACACAGCGGGGGACACAGCTGGGGACACTATGGGACACAGCAGGACACAGCGTGGACCTAGCAGGGGACAGTGGGGACACAAAGGGACACTGCGGGGACACAGCGGGGGACAGCGGGGTCACAGCACGACTCAGCTGGACACAGTGGGGACACTGCCGGGGCACAGCGGGGGACAGCAGAGAGACACAGCGGGACACAGCAGGACACAGCGGGGACACAGCGGGACACAGCGGGACACAGCGGGGACACAGCGGGACACAGCGGGGACAGAGAGGGGACACAGCCGTACACAGCGGGACACAGGGAGGACACAGCGGGACACAACGGGACACAGAGGGAGACACAACGGGACACAGCGGGAAACATCGGGGACACAGCGGGGGACACAGCGAGGACACACCAGGACACAGCGGGACACAGCGGGGACACAGTGGTGGACAGCGGGGACACAGAGGGACACAAAGCGGGTCACCGCAGGGGACACAGAGGTGGACACAGCGGGACACAGCGGGACACACCGGGGACACAGTGTGGACACAGCGGGTATGCAGCGGGGACACAGTGGGACACAGCGGGACACAGCGGGGAACACAGCGGGACACAGCGGGACACAGCAGGACACAACGGGACACAGTGGTGACACAGCGGGCACAAAACGGGACACAGCTGGGAACACAGCAGGGGACACAGTGGGACACAGCAGGACACAGCCGTTACACAGCAGGAGACACAGCGGGACACAGCCGGGGACACAGCAGGGGACACAGCGGGAAACAGCGGGGGACACAGCGGTACACAGCGGTACACAGTAGGGACACAGCGGGACACAGCTGGGACACAGTGGGGGCACAGCGGGGGACATAGCGAGACACCACGGGACAGAGTGGGACACAGCGGGGACACAGCGGGGACACAGTGGAAACACAGCGGAGTACATACCAGGTCACAGCTGGGGACACAGCGGGGACACAGCGGGACACAGCGGGACACAGCAGGGACACAGCGGGACACAGTGGGGGACACAGAGGCGAACACAGCGGAACACAGCGGGGGACAAAACGGGGGAACACAGCGGGGACACAGCGGGGACACAGCAAGGACAT
>NW_012297620.1:0-4263 GCF_000151885.1 Dipodomys ordii | reverse complement strand
CTTCTGCTTCTCCTGTTTCTGCTTCTTCTGCTTCTACTGCTTCTCCTATGCTTCTCCTTATGCTTCTTCTTCTTCTTCTTCTTCTTCTTCTTCTTCTTCTTCTTCTTCTTCTTCTTCTTCTTCTTCTTCTTCTTCTTCTTCTTCTTTTTCTTTTTCTTCTCTTTCATCTGCTTCTGCTTTTCCTGCTTCTTCTGCTTCTACTGGTTCTCTTTCTGCTTCTCATTCTGCTTCTACTTCTCCTTCTGCTTCTCCTATTCCTTCTACTGCCCTTCCTTCTCCTTCTCCTTCTTCTGCTTCTCCTGCTTTTACTTCTTCTGCTTCTCCTGCATCTCCTTCTGCATCTTCTTCTGCTTCTGCTTCTCCTTCTGCTGCTTCTTCTGCTTCTCCTTCTGCTTCTCCTTCTGCTTCTCCTTCTGCTGCTCCTTCTGCTTCTCCTTCTGCTTCTGATTCTCCTTCTGCTCTTCCTACTCCTAATCCTTCTCTTTCTCCTTCTCCTTCTTCTTCTTGTGCTTCTCGTTCTGCTTCTGCTTCTTCTGCTTGTTCTGTTTCTTCTGCTTCAGGTCCTGCTTCTACTTCTTCGACTTCATCTGTTTCTTCTGCTTCTGCTTCTCCTGCTACTGCTTCTTCTGATTCTCTTTCTGCTTCTCCTTCTGCTTCTGCTTCTCCTTCTGCTCCTTCTCCTTCTTCTGTTTCTTCTTCTTCTTCTTCTTCTGCTTCTCCCGCTTCTGCTTCTTCTGTTACTGCTTCCTTTCCTCTGCTTCTGCTTCTCCTTCTCCTTCTTCTGCTTCTCTTTCTGCTTCTGCTTCTTCTGGTTCTCCAACTAATCCTTCTTCTTCTCCTTCTGTTTCTGCTTCTCTTTCTGCTTCTTCATCTCCTTCTGCTTTACCTTCTGCTGCTCCTTCTCCTTCTTCTGTTTCTCCCTCTGCTTCTGCTTCTGCTTTTTATGCTTCTTCTTTTTCTTCTGCTTCTGCTTCTCCTGCTTCTGCTTCTTATGCTTCTTCTGCTTCTGCTTCTTCTTCTTCTTCTGCTTTTACTTCTCTTTCTGCTTCTGCTTCTCCTCCTTGTTTTTCTGCTTCTTCTGCTGCTTCTCCTTCTGCTGCTTCTTCTCCTTCTCCTTCTGCTTCTCTTTTTGCTTCTCCTTCTTCTTCTGATTCTTCTGTTTCTCCTGCCTGAATTTCTGGTTCTACTTCTTCTGCTGTTTCTCCTTCTGCTTCTGCTTCTACTTCTGCTACTGTTTCTGCTTCTTCTGCTTCTTCTCTTCCGGCTTCTCCTGTTTCTGCTTCTTGTGCTTCAACTGCTTTCTCTTTCTGATTCTCAATTCCGCTTCTGCTTCTCTTTTCTGCTTCTGCTTCTCCTCCTTCTCCTTCTTCTACTTTCTGGCTTCTCCTTTCAGCTTCTGTTTCTTCTGCTTCTCCTTCTGCATCTCCTTCAGTTTGTGCTTGTCCTTATGCTTCTTCTGCTGCTTCTGCTTCTCCTTCTCCTCCTCCTTCTTTTGCTTCTCCTTTTGCTTCTGCTTCTTCTACTTTTCTTGCTTCTCCTTCTGCTTCTGCTTCTTCTGCTTCTCCTGCTTCTCCTTCTGCATCTTCTTCTGCTTCTGCTTCTCCTTCTCCTTCTTCTGCTTCTCCTTTTGCTTCTCCTTCTGCTTCTTCTTCTTCCGCTTTACCTGCTTCTCTTTCTGCTTCTCCTTCTGCTTCTCCATCTGTTTCTCCTTCTTGTTCTTCTGCTTTTTATCCTGCTTCTCCTTCTGTTTCTGCTACAACTGTTACTGCTTCTACTTCTTCTGTTTCTTCTGCTTCTCCTTCTGCTTTTGATTCTCTTTCTGCTTCTGCTTCTCCTTCTGCTTCTCATTCTGCTTCTCCAGATTCTGCTTCTTCTGCTTCTCCTGCTTCTCCTTCTGCTTCAGGTTCTGCTTCTGCTTCTTCAGATTCTTATGCTTCTGCCTCTCTTGCTTCTGCTTCTTCTGCTTCCCCTCCTTCTCTTTCTGCTTCACTTTCTGATTCAGCTTCACCTTCTGCTTCTGCCTCTTGTCGTTCTCCTTTTTCTTCTGCTTCTGCTTCTCCTGTTTCTGCATCTCCTGCTTCTCCTTCTGCTGCTCTTTCTGCTTCTCCTGCTGCTTTTCCTTCTCCTGCTCCTTCTTCTGCTTCTCTTTCTGCTTCTCCTGTTTCTCCTTCTCCTTCTATTTCTCGTTCTTCTGCTTTTCCTTCTGCTTCTCCTTCTGCTTCTGCATCTTCTGCTTCTTCTGGTACTGCCTCTGCTTCTTCTGTTTCTTCTGCTTCTCCTTTTGCTTTCGCTTCTCTTTCTGCTTCTGCTTCTCCTTCTGCTTCTCCATATTCTGCTTCTTCTGCTTCTCCTGCTTCCCCTTCTGCTTCAGGTTCTGTTTCTGCTTTTTCAGCTTCTTCTGCTTCTGCTTCTCCTGCTGCTGCTTCTCCTGTTTTTCCTGCTTCTCTTTCTGCTCTTCCTTCTGTTTCTGCTTCTCCTTCTGCTTCTTCTTCTTCGCCTTCTTCTCTTTCTTCTGCTTCTGCTTCTCCTGCTTCTGCTTCTCCTGCTTCTCGTTCTGCTTCTCTTTCTGCTTCTATTTCTGCTTCTCCTTCTCCTTCTTCTGCTTCTGCTTCTCCTTCTGCTTCTTCTTCAATTTCTACTTCTGCTTCTCATTCTGCTTCTGCGTCTTCTTTTTCTTCTGCTTCTTCTGCGTCTGCTTCTCCTGCTTCTCCTACTTCTCGTGCTGCTTCTCCTTCTGCGTCTCTTTCTGCTTCTGCTTATCCTTTTGCTTCTCCTACTCCTAATCCTTCTCTTTCGCCTTCTCTTTCTTTTTCTTCTGCTTCACCTGCTGCTTTTGCTTCTGCTTATTCTACTATTTCTATTTCGTCTGCTTCTGCTTCAGATTGTGCTTCTTCTGTTTCTCCTGCTTCAGATTCTGCTTCTGCTTCTTTGGCTTCTCCTGTTTCTTCTGCTTCTGCTTCTCCTGCTTCTTCTGCTTCTCCTGCTTCTCTTTCTGCTTCTCCTTCTGCTTCTGCTTCTCCTTCTGCTTCTGCTTCTGCTCTTCTCCTTCTTCTGTTTCGTTTGCTTCTCTTTCTTCTGCTGCTTCTTCTTCTGTTTCTTCTGATTCTCCTTCTGCTTCTCCTTCTTCTCCTCTTTCTGCTTCTCCTTCTGCTTCTCCTATTCCTTCTGCTGCCCTTCCTTCTCATACTCCTTCTCCTACTTCTGCTTCTCCTGCTTTTGCTTCTTCTGCTTCTCCTGCTTCTCCTTCTGCATCTTCTTCTGCTTCTGCTTCTCCTTCTGCTGCTTCTTCTGCTTCTGCTTCTCCTTCTGCTGCTTCTCCTTCTGCTTCTCCTTCTGCTTCTCGTTCTGCTTCTCGTTCTGCTTCTGATTCTCCTTCTGCTCTTCCTACACCTAATCCTTCTCTTTCTTCTTTTCCTTCTTCTTCTTCTGCTTCTCGTTCTGCTTCTGCTTCTGCTTCTTCTGCTTGTTCTGTTTCTTCTGCTTCAGGTCCTGCTTCGGCTTCTTCGGCTTCTTCTGTTTCTTCTGCTTCTGCTTCTCCTGCTACTGCTTCTTCTGCTTCTCTTTCTGCTTCTCCTTCTGCTTCTGCTTCTCCTTCTGCTCCTTCTCCTTCTTCTGTTTCTTCTTCTTCTGCTACTTCTCCCGCTTCTGCTTCTTCTGCTTCTCCTTCCTTTGCTCTGCTTCTTCTTCTCCTTCTTCTGCTTCTCTTTCTGCTTCTGCTTCTTCTGATTCTCCAACTAATCCTTCTTCTTTTCCTTCTGTTTCTGCTTCTCTTTCTGCTTCTTCATCTCCTTCTGCTTCACCTTCTGCTGCCCCTTCTCCTTCTTCTGTTTCTCCCTCTGCTTCTGCTTCTGCTTCTTATGCTGCTTCTTGTTCTTCTGCTTCTGCTTCTCCTTCTGCTCCTTCTCCTTCTTCTGTTTCTTCTTCTACTGCTTCTTCTTCTGCTTCTGCTTCTTCTGCTTCTTCTGCTTCTACTGCTTCTCCTTATGCTTCTCCTTCTTCTTCTTCTTCTTCTTCTTCTTCTTCTTCTTCTTCTTCTTCTTCTTCATCTTCATCATCATCTTCTTCTACATCTACTTCTCCATCTACTTCTTCTTCTTCTTCTTCTTCTTCTTCTTCTTCTTCTTCTTCTTCTTCTAAAAAAATCAAAAACAACTACAACATATTCGGCTGCTGCTGCAACTTCTGCTGCTTCGACAACAACAACAACATCAACAAAAACAACAACAAACCCTACTGCTTCATATGCCTTCTACTTCATCAACT